>NC_133662.1:70445687-70748662 GCF_037893015.1 Macrotis lagotis
AATATGTTTATAATCTCTCAATATGCATCCTCTTATACTTAGAGAAACTTGGGAGACATTTTAAATCTTGTCCACAGTGATTATATTTATAGGAATTTTCTCAGACAATGTATACAAAGCAATCAATATTCTCAATAACCTCAAAATTGCATTGCTGCCAGCAAGGAATTTGATTTAGTCTAGCTATTTTATCTTATGTTGCCTCCATTTCTTCATAGAGTAAATTCAGAACTGTGATATTAAAATTCAAATGTAATATCTCTAGTGCCATTTATGGTTTTAAAAAAAGAATATGTCATAAAAATCTTTACAGATGTTTTACATTTTTCATCTGTTGTGCTCCTTCCAATTTTTGTCTTTAAATACTCTCAGTATGGATCTTTCACTAAGAATTCTTTAAAATTTTCTCCATTACTTTTTTTTGTTGTTTCATGAGGTAATATTGTTCATACTTTCTATATTTATATTTGAAACTGATGCTATTCTTGGTTGATATCTCTCTCATTTGATAAAGACATCAAATATTTACTGGTTCTTTTGGCTTTTCTTCCTTAAGGCAACTGATTTGTATTGTTTAATTTCCTTGGGAAATTGTTATAATCTATATCAATAACTGATCATTAATTTTCCATTTTTCATCATTAATAGTCTACTTAAATAGGTCAGGCTGGAGTTGTTAAATTATATATCATATCCTCTTCTCATTTCTCTTCTTCTTTGTATTAATTTTTTGCTCTGACATGTTACTGGTGTGTGTGTGTGTGTGTGCATAGAATTGAAGTGGGAGCCATTCCTGTATAGATATATTTACAGGAATAGCTCCCATTTCAATAATTTCATTTTTTATTTTTTCAATATAGTGTTCATCATAATCATCATCTACAACTCTTCCCTCAGGAACAATTTATAATAGTTAGTTAATAAACATTTATTAAGTGTTATTAATTAAATATTGTGCTAAGAACTAGGGATACAGTTCAATTCAAAAAGCTCAAAATCTACAACACTCAAAAGGAAGCTGAAAAACAGAAGAGAGCAGGGCAGGGAGAAACAGTGGTACCGAGTCTTGGGTCGTAACACAAGTCCAGAGAAATATAGGCAAGTGGGAAATGAAGAGATGGCTAGCCAGAGTACCCTTCTTAAATTGGAGGGTCTTTGAGGGGTTCTCCACTCCATTTCACATTTAGAGAACTAATAGTTAGGTTAATGATTATATATTGTCTAAGAAATATTGTGATTCTTAGCATCCTCTGTCCTTTTCACCACAATGCCGCAATTACTGAGAAAACAACAAAATAAAACAAAATTGGAGGAAGTAATTATATACAAATGAAGTCCGTTTTGTATTTTTCCTTGGTTCATGGAATGCCATGATCAAAGAATTATCACCAAATGATAAGCCCATAAATAAGCTGCAATTCATTAGGCTCATCCTACAGTAAATGTTTCCTAAATTGTGGCTATGATCCTTGTTAAATAATACAGGGGTTTTTTTTCCCTCCATCTTGTGCTCTCATTAAACCCTATTAGGATACCAGATGGTTCAGAAAGATTACATTACAGCCTAAGATTAAGGGTCTAGTGAGAGGTGACCTCTAACATTTTTAATTGAAACAAAATATAATCTTTTCTAAAAAGAAAATATTATAATCTAATATTATTTTCCTCTCAAGTTCTTATATCTTTAAGTAGATTTTGCAATATGTATAGAACATGAAGTAAATATTAAGTGATTTTAAACTAGTCCATAAGTAAAATCTGTTTTTATCCTCTGGCTATTTAGGGGCTTGACACAGATTCCTTTTTACATTCAGGCTAACATATTTAGATTTGTAAAGTTTCATGTATTATGCTTATGATTTGTTCTGTGTAAATACAATAATTCTTTGTTTGAAAACACTTAAAATTTAAAATACAAAAAAAAGTAAGGCAATGTATAAAATCGGTGAAAAATATTTACTCAGGGCTCAGAATTATTAACTGTAGAGTCTAAGTTCTTGAAACATACATGAAATGGTTGGGGGAAAGGCTTTAAACAAATTAGGTGCAGTAAGTCTACATTTTGAAAATTTCTGACATCACATTATTTAAAGATGTTTGGGCATGATCATTTGTGATAAGTAGGCACTGTCCTGTTGGTAAAATGTCTCCTGATCTACTGTAATATTCCTGGATGATACTGGATTTTTGTTCTAAAATGAGCAAGTCCTTTACTTATTTTTACACTATTCTCAGAAGCACCAAATAGGCTGGAGAAGTAAAAAGTTATTTGATTGGTCACTGTTAAAGAAATGATTTCCAAAATTATTCTCTGAGGAAAACTAATTCTATTTGTCTAAGGAAATAAATTGCAATCTATATATACATATACATATATATGAATATCTTACATTTATATTTTGAAGAAATTATTATGGTATAATAAATAGTCTCTTCTTAAGGTTTTTAAATGTAAAATATTTGGAGAAATTTAACAGGATCAGTGTTTAGCTGGCATATTTATGGCTAGCAATATGTAAATTTAAGACAACTCTAATCCCTAAGAATGTCAGACAACTTAATAATCCTATTAAATCAGTAATCTTCCTCCTTATGAAGCTTCCAGTACAACATGAAAGTCAAAAAAGAAATGGTTTCTGACATCTAATATGATGTCCAACATACTGGTTAGGTGCTCAGGAACGCAAAAGATGATGTAAATCTAAAGCTTCTCATTAAGTTTTCATATTAATTCATTCATTCATTCATCCAATTAGTAATTATTAGAGTTTATTATTGTTAAAATATTCAGCATCATGGGGATATAAAAAATGGAGGAGTTGATGATCTAGTTAAGTTTACTATCTAGTAGACCTAAGTTATACCATAAAATTAATGTTTAATTTGATATTAATCAAATAATGAATGAATGATATTAAAGAGTTAATTTTATTTTGATAAGAATATAAATTCCTTGCATGTCTATCTCTTTTTGAACTTTCTTCTCCTTATTAGTGTATGTTTTTAAAATATTTCATTGTTCTTTTCTTTCCTCCTTTTTTTTCTATCAGTACCTACCAACTCCTACACACTCTCTTGTAACAAATAAGTATAGTCAAGCAAAACAAATGCTCAGTTTGGTCATATCTGGAAACAGCTCATTCTAGAGCTCTCATCCATTATTTCTCTTTCAAGATGTGGGAATAGGTTTCATCATTATTCTTCTGAAGTCATGATTGCTTACTACATTTATCAGAATTAAAAAGTTCAAAGTTGTTTTTCTTTACATTATCATAGAGTCATTGCAAAATTGTTCTACTTTTGTCATTTCACTAGTCATCAGTTCACTTAAAGGCTTTTCTGAATTCATCCTGCTTGTATTTCTTACAGCACACGTTTCATTATATTCATATGTAACAGTTTATCTAGTTATTCCCGAATATTGAAATATAAACTTTTCCCCATTTATTTGTTACAATTTAAAAAACTGTGCTATAAATATTTGTATGCACATCCCTCCTTGCCTTCAGTTTTTTTACCTCTTTGGAGTAATAGGGTATGTACAGTTAAGTGACTTTTGGAATATCATTTCACTTTGCTATAAGGAATAGTTTGATCAATATATTGTTTTGCCAACAGTGAATTAGGGTATCTATCCTATCATTAGGAGCCCCTACTACCTGTTTTGTCATTTTTGCCAATCTTATGAGTATAATATGAGAATACTGAATGTCAAAGTTGTTTACATTTGTATTTAGAATCATTCATTTAGAGTTAGAAGGAACCTTGGAAGTCAACTATTCCAATCCCCTTCTTTCACAATTGAGGAAATTGCTTTTATTATTGTTGATATTGAACATGCTTTAAATTTGACCAATTATCTATTGATCAATTCAGAAAAGGCTCTCATTCTTATTCATTGCAATCATTTTTCTATAGCTTTTGGATATTAGATGTTTATTAGAAAATCTTGGTACAAATATTTTCCCAGTTAATTGTTTCTTTTCTAATCATAAGGGTACTAATTTTGTTTGTAAAAAAGCTTTTCAATGCTATGTACATAAAATTGTTCATTCTTATTTTATAAGTCTCTCCATTCTCTGGTTTTGTTAACTACTCTTCCCTATCCAAAGTTATAAAAATTGTCTCCACTCCTCTTCCAATTTGTTCATAATATATTTTTATATTTAGGACATGTTTATTTTGAGCTCATTGTAATATATGGTTTAAGGCACTGGTCTAAAACTAATCTCTACCAGAAGGCTTTCTAGTTTTCCCAGCATTTTTTGTCAAATACAGAACCCTTACTGGTTCCAAATGATTTTTCTTATTATTATTTTGCAGTGTAGTTTGCGATCTAGGCAAACTTACTACTTTCCCTAATCATTTCTTTTGACATTCTTTGCCTTTTTTCCTTCAAAAGAATTTTATTATTATTTTGTCTAACTCTATAAAAAATCATTTGGTTGTCTAGAATGGCAACAAATCTGTAACTTAATTTTAATTGTATTCTAATTTTGATCATATTAGCACAATTCAACCATGAACAGTTATTTTTCTCTCCCATTACTTGGATTTTTTTAGTTCTGTGAGTGTTTTATACTTGTATTCATATAAAATCTGGATGCATTTTGGGTGCCAAATTTCCACATGTTTTATACATTCCATAGTTGTTTTGATCAGAATTTCATTTTTAAGTCTTCAACCTGTGTCTTCTTAGCAATATTCATAAGATTAATAATTTTTTCAGATTTTGTCTTGCAAATTTATTAAATTAAATTTAGTATATTCTCTAAGATTACATAAACATGGTTTTGTTTCTTCTTTGTCTATGCCCATTTTCTTCTTATTGCAATAGCAAGCATTTCTATAACTACATGAAGTAATAAAAGTGACTATTTAGCCTTACCCCATTCTTTTAGAAAGGCCTCAATTGTGTCTCCATTATAGAGAATTTATTTGCCTAATTAAGGAAAGGTCAAATAAGTTCTATGACTTTTACTCTTTTTTAACATAAATGAATGTTATATTTTGTCAAAAATTTTATTCCTTTATTTTTCTATCTACTGAAATAATCAGGTATTTTAAAATTGTCTTTGTTATTAATATTGTTTAATGGTTATAATTTTCTCAATTTTGAACCAACCCTTCATTTCTGGTTCAAATTCAACTTGATCATGGTGTTTAATATTTTAAATATATCACAGTTAATTCATTATTAATTCTTTATTCCATTTCTGCATTGCTATTCAGTAGTTATTGACCCATAGTTTTATTTTTTTCTCTTTTATTTCTTTAATGTATGAGTGTCAAAACTATATTTGACTTCTAGAAGAAATCTAGTAGGATTCTAAGCCATTTGGGTCTGGGGGGATTTTTCTTTGGGAGTTAATTTGTTTTGTTCAATTTCTTTTTCCAAGATTAGACTATTTTAATTCCTTCTTGTTCTAGTAATCTGATTATATAATCTTATAACTATACATCGATTTCATTAAAATTGCTAGCACTGTTGGCATACAATTCATTAAAATAGTTTATAACACCTCCTTCTGCTCCTTTCATCTATTGTGAATCTTCCTGTTTCAATTTTGAATTTGGTAATTTTGTTTCCTTTCCTTCATAAAAACAAATTATCTAATACTATGTCTGTCATTAATTTTTTTCCAAAAAGACAGTTCCTACCTTTATCTGTAATTTCAATGGTTTTTTTGTTTTCAAATCTATTAATCTCTTCTTTGACTTTCAAAATTTCTACTTTTTAGGATTAGCTTTGATTTGTTACTTTTTTAGTTTGATTATTTGCATGCTAATACATTTATCTGGTTTTTATTTTGTTATTTGAAAAGATATTTTCTACTGACTGTTTTCACTATATCCCAAAAGTTGTGATATATTTCATTGCTGTCATTTTTTTTATAAAAGTATTTACTATTATTAGGCCTCTGCATTCATTAGGACAATATTAGTCTTCGTTTAATTTTAAATCTTTTCCACAAATACTCATAATAATTTTTATAACATTGAGGTCAATAAAAACTTCTTAACTATTTCTCCATTTAAGTATACAAAAACAAAAATTACAGTGTCTCCCTTCAGGAGGAAGGTAGGTATCACTGTGGTTAGGGTGCTGGAGCTAGTGTCAGGAAGACAGATTTAAATCCTGCCTGAGATATTTACTAGCTGTGTGACCCTGGGCAAGTCACTCAACAGTTGTCTTTATATATATATATATATAAAATGGGGATAATGGCAACATCTGCCTCATAATATTGTTGTGAAGATAAACTGAGAACTATTTTTCAACCTTTAAAATGTAATACAAACACTAATATGAAATAGAAAAAAATCATTTCCATATTTTACCTTATTTAATATATACTTTCATTTGAAGGTTGAGGAAGTAGAGCCGGGGATCCTCAAAAGATAAAATTTGACCACAAAATAATAACTTTTCAATAAAACACAAGCAACACCTTGAATCATCCAAATAACTTCACTGAAAACATGATACCAGGCAGCTCAGTAACTGCCAGTAAGATATTGTGAGGTATAGGTCTAATCTAAGGGCTCTTATTGGAGACAAGGAGGGAAGTGACCAAAAATGTGAAATATCTCATTGGAAAAACAAATGACCCAGAAAAAGATGCAGAAGAGATAATTTAAAAATTATTGGACTACCAGAAAGTCATGACGAGGAAAACAGCTTAGAATTTATTTTTCAAGAAATAATCCAGCAAAATCGTCCTGAGATACTAGAAGCGGAGGGCAAAATAGAAACTGAGGCAATCTACCAATAAAAAAAACTCCTAAGAATATTATAGCCAAATTCCACAACTCTTAAGTCAAAGAGAAAATATTACAAGCAACCAGAAAGAAACTGTTCAAATATTGTGGAGCTACAGTCAGGATTACACAAGATTTGGCAGCATCTACATTAAGGGCTCAAAGGCTTGGAATATGATGTTCCAGAAGGCAAAAAAGCTTAGATTACAACTGAGAATCAACTACCCAGCAAAACTGAACCTTCTTTTTCTTTTTTTTAAGGTTGTTGGTCTTTAAGACAATGGGGTTAAGTGGCTTGCCCAAGGCCACATAACTAGATAATTATTAAGTGTCTGAGGCAGGATTTGAACTCAGGTACTCCTGACTCCAGGGCCAGTGCTCTATCCATTGTGCCACCTAGCTGCCCCTGAACCTCCTCTTTCAAGGAAAAAGATGGAAATTCAAAAAAATAGGGGACTTTCAAACTTTCCTATTTAAGCAACCAAAGCTGAACATAAAGTTTGATCTTCAAGTACAGGACTCAGGTGCAACATAGAGAGGGTGGACAAGAAGGGTAAATTTTGAGGGATTTAATGATGTTGAACTGCTTTATTCCTGCATGGAAAGATGATACTGATATTTCATATGAATCTTCTCATCTATTAGAGCAGTTAGAAGAAGCATATATAGACAAGGCACAGGAAGGAGCTGAATATGAAGACATAATATATAAGGATGGAGTCAATGGGTGAGAAAGGAATGTACTGGAAGAAAGGGAAAGGAGAAGTAGAAGGGGCTAAGATATTTTATGTAAAGACAATAAAAAACTTTTGCAATGGAGTGAAAGGGGGGAAGGTGAGGGGGAATGAATGAGTCTTCATTCTCATTGGAAATGGCTCAGAGAAGAAATAATATACCCAATCAATGGCATATTCAAATCTATCTTACCCTAGAGGAAAATGGAGAGAAAAGGGTTGGGAGAAAGGGGACAGAGGAGGGAAAGGAGGAATGTAGGTGATAGAAGAGAGGGAAGATCATGGGAGAAGATAGTCAGATACACTACACTTTTCAGGAGGAACAGGGTAAAAGGAGAGAGAAAAAATAAAGGGAGATGGAGAGGAATAGGATGGAAGGAAATACAGTTAGCAATAGCAACTGTGGGAAAAAAAATACTGAAGCAATTTCTCTAATGTAATCCATCCCAGAGACAGAGATGATAGTATCTAAACCCAGAATAAAGAAACCTTTTTTCCCCTTCACTTTATTTTTCTTGAGGTTTCTCTATTTTTGTGGGAGCATGGGGGTTATGTTTACTTTTACCACAAGACTATTAAAGTAAGGTGAAAATAAATTAATTAATTAAATGAACAAAGTAAAAAAAAATGTGCCTTAAAAATAATACAGTGTGTAAGTTGACTCCTTGATTTTATTTATTAAACACTCCAATTGAGGCTGTCTATTAACTGAGGAATATAACTTAGATTATGGGGGTTCTTAACCATTGTTCTATGATGGCATTGCCCTCCATTCCTCAAACAAAACTTTAAACTCCTCAAGGGTAAATACATTTATTCTACTTATTTTGGTATAACTCAACCACTGCAGCATTGGGGAAAGGGTAAGTTGTCAGGTCTGTGTGGTGAACAGAATAATTCATTACTGCTCTTTTAAGGAAGAAAAATGGAATTCTTATCTTACTAATGTATATAAATACTCAGTTCAATAAACGATTATTTAAGTTCTTACCATGTATCCATCTATACTGGCTAGGTGCTGGAAATACAAAGACAAAATGATTTCAAGGAGTTTAAATTCTACAATATGAATTTCCATCATGGAAAGGTGTATTGGGAAGAGCACTGAGTTTTGAGTCAAAGAACCTGAATTCAAATTCTAGGTAACTTTAACCAAAATCATTTCTCTTTTTTTGAAACTTTGTTTCCTCATAAGCAACTAGGTATTCTAAGATCCTTTCCAATTCTAGAGCCTATAACCTAAGATCTAAAATATAGGTAAGCTGGAAAATCAGTATTTATAATTTGTTTCATAAATAGAAATGTGATCTATCTGTATCTTCCTACTCCTAGTCTACTGACTTAGAATCATGCAAGAATAAGTAAAGAAAAAAATTTTTTTTCCTCAAAACTTTTGCTACAGGAGGCTAGGTGGCACAGTTGATAGAGCACCTACCCTGAAGTCAGGAGTACCTGAGTACCTTTGGCCTCAGACACTTAGTAATTGCCTACCTGTGTGACTTTGGGCATGTCACTTAACTCCATTGCCCTGCAAAAAATATATAAAATAAAAAAAATTTCAAATTAAAAAAAAATTGCTACCAAAGGTCTTTACTCCTCTTAAAAATCTAAAAATTTATCTATTGGACAAAGTAAATGACTCCTTAAATCACTGTGGTTAAAGTGAAGCAGTCCTAATCCAATTAATTCTTGCTTGCACAACCAGGGCCCTAACATTTATTTACAGTCCCAATCAGCAAGAAATGTAAATAATTCAATTGCTTAAATTATAATAGTAATTGTACTGAAGGATATAATGAATTATTTTGAAAACATAAATGCCCAATGAGATATTCAAGTCTCCTTGTTTAACAAATAGGGAAAAATACCAGGTATAGTGCTTGATGTTATTTTTGTGAAATAACAATAAATAAAATACTTCAGAGTTTTGCCAACACTTGGCAATAACAATAAAACAAGAATGTGATTGTCTGCCTAAAAGAAAGAAAAGATTGGGTTTTTGTCTAGCATTATAATGCTGATATTTTCTTCACTGGGTCCACTGTCTGGCTTGGATTAGGAAATCTTGACCAAGACCATGTGTGCTGTTGATGAAGACATTTTATCGAAGAAATTCATGAAGTCCATTCTAAAAGCTGATTTTTAGAGGTCACTAAAACTTTAGGAGATTAAAAGAGAACTACTTCAAGTGTAGGGTTATACTAATCACTTAATATATTTTTAGAAACTTTTCTTTCTCAAACATACTTATCTGAAGCAATATTTGTTGGTTAGCGATAATAAAAACAAAGAAACTACTCATTTAATCCTATTCTAGGCATAACAATATTTTAATGGCATAGATATGAAAATAGCAAATAAAAAGGAACAGTTATGTTAAATTGATTCAATCTCTACAATTTTTTATTCTATGTATTTTAGAGAATCAGCATTGGATAGAGGCTAGACTCTAAGAAGAGCCTATGTTAAAGCCTTGCTTCTGAACTATACATTGCTTCTGACTATAGTTAGGTCATTTAATCTCTTCATGGCCTAGGCAATGCTACAACACTGTAAATTACAGATGAAATGCAGATCGGTGATAGAAGTTCTCCACATCAATGAAATCACAGGTATGAACCAAAACACATAAAATTTATGAACATGAATGCATTTGAATAATTTTAAATGGTTTATAACAAAGAATTTAACTATGTTATCAATATGCTTTGGGTGGGAGAACACTGATTTCTTTTCAAATATGTATATTTAATAATGAGCATGTAATTAGTTTATTGTGTGTTATAATTCTCTCAAGTATCACTACATCGACAATGCTCAAGACTTAGCTTTTCAACAAAACTCTACTTAATTGTCCTTCCCAATACTTCAAAGTCTTTTTCTGATCAATAAAATAAACTACAAATAGTTCACAGGATAAGCAATGAAAACTGACCACACATAAATATAATTTTTAGTATATGCTTAGAACCATATGTACATACACATATATGTTACTATATTTACTTAGAGAAATACTGTTGAAATAGAAATTCACTATAACATTAAAATGTGTTTTAAATTAGATTGCTGAATATAAAGTTAAGTCATTTACTTGAGAATATTACTGATCAATAATACCTTAAATCTACTTACCCTGACTTCATTCACATCATCTGAATAATCCACACTCTGGCAAACATAGCTATATCCTGCAGCAGTTGATGCCAAAAATAGCTAGAAAAAAAAGGATATATATTTACATTAAAATTTTAACAGTTTCAACATTAAAAGTATATTAATATGTGTAATAATTTGTAAATGCATAAAAATACAATTTTTTAAGGATTAAAGACATTAAACTAAAATATATAGTAAAATATTAAAAGTTAAGAAAGAAGGCAGACAGATATAAAGCAAGCTTTTGTTCTAGCAGGTTAAAAAAAGTTTCAAAGACAGGAATACAGAGGAGAAAATTCTAGGCTATTTTCAATAAATTGCACAGTGGGCTAGAAAATACAAGAACAGAAAGGAAATAACAAATCATGGTGGCAAAATGGAAAGCAAATATGTCTAATTTATATTTCTAGCAAGGACTAACATAGTGCTCTATATAAAATGGGTGCTTAATAAGGGTTTAATTTGTAGATTTTTATGGTCAGTTTCTTGAATTGCAAATGGATCATAAATTTACATATCAAGCATTAACCACACTCTGGATTTTAAATCCTACATCTGGGTATTTCCATTTCAAACTCAAATATCCAAGTAGAATTCATCTCCCTTTCCTCCATCTCCCATTTTCAAACTACTCCTCCTAACTTCTCTTTCTACCTAAGGCATAACTATTCATCCAGTAACCAAGCTCTTAACCTAAAAATCATCCTCAATCCTTCCCTCTCATTCCTCATATCTAATCAGTGACCAAATCTTGTCAATTCTACCTCTACAAGATGTCTTAATCTTCCCTTGTTTCTCTCTACTTATAAAGCTATCATCTTCATTTAGACTTCTCACCTAAAGGGGCAGTTAGTTGGGCCTAGTTTGGAATCAGGGTAGATATGCCCTCAAATCTAGTCTCAGATGTTTACAAGCTGTGTCAGTTAACCTATTTACCTCAATTTCCTAACTTGTAAAATGAGGACAATAATAGCAACTATCTCCCAGGGTTGTTATGAGGACCAAATGTGATGATATTTATAAAGCAGTCAGCACAATGCCTGGCCACATAGCAAATTCTATAGCTGTTACTATTATCTTTATTATACCAGTGCTACAGCCTCCAAATTGGTCCTCTTGCTTCCAGTTTCTTCTTTTTCCTTTTCAAATTTTTCTTAAGGCAATGGGGTAAAGTGAATTGTCCAAGGTCACACAGCTAGGCAATTATTAAGTATCTGAGGCTGGATTTGAATTCAGGTCCTCCTGACTCCAGAGAATGGTGCTCTATCCATTGTGCCACCCAGCTGCCCCTTCCTTTTCCAATCCCAAATCCTCACAACTGCATATTGATATTCATTGTTCAAGGCTCAGTTCAAATGTCACTTCCTAAAAGAGAATGTTTCTTAATTTAACCATAATGATGATAACAATGATGATACTTGGTGTTGTGAGCATCTCCAAAACACAAGATGAATTTAAGTTTTCTGAACACCGACTTATTCCTTTGTAAAATGAGTGATTAAACTAGGTAAACTCCAAAAATTCTTCTTTCCTGCTTCTAATCTGTAATTCTATGACTATGATCTAAAGGCACCTTGATTCCTAGACTTTCTATACCATTACCATAACCACATCAATTCATTTAAGCATTCAATCAACAAAGCACCTACTATGTATTGTGTCTGGTGTCAGAAAATACATGTCAAGTATGATCCCTCTCTGATAAGCACTTAAAATGTAAACTTTCATAATATTTCATAGGATCCATATACTAATTTCACAGGATTCAAATACGATTTTAGCATATTACATTAAAGCTTAAATAATTATATTTGTGAGAACTGTAATTAATAACACCAAATAATTTTAGGATACCATTATCTAAAGCAATATTAAAAATGTTCTGATACCATTTTATTTTTGGTAGACAAGGAAACCCAAGAAATTATCAGTACACACATTAATTGCACTTGTTTATGGTCCCTTTTGATTACTTTGTAATCATTTTGTAATATGTTGTACATTTGAAAGCTGCTTTCCCTCAGACTGTAAGTTCATGGAGGGCAAAGATTCATTTCTGTCTTTGTATTACCAGCATCTATCACAAAAGGCTTAATAAATACTTGTAGAGGGGATAGCTAGGTGGCGCAGTGGATAAAGCACCATCCCTGGAGTCAGGAGTCCCTGAGTTCAAATTTGGCCTCAGACACTTATTAATAATTACCTATCTGTGTGGTCTTGGGCAAGCCACTTAATCCCATTTGCCCTGCAAAAACTTAAAAAAGAAAAAGAAAAGAAAAGAAAAGAATAAATATTTGGGGAATTAGTAAGTTTAATTGAAGACAGATCAATTGTCTGAGATCCTTTACTATTTTGAGGTTCTACGATTCTTTGTGAACAGATTACCATGCTAAGAAAGAGTTTAAAAAAGTTAAATAAAACATGTCTCTTCTTTCATGGAATTTATAATCCAGTATGGAGTCAAGATGCCAACATAGATCATTAGAATATCCAATGTTATATAATGCATTAGGGAGTGCAATGTGAGATCATTAATGATTAGGGAAGATCAAGGAAGAACTAAAAATGTCCAGAACATTAGATTAGCTTTAATGGTAATTAACAATTATCTTCAGATATAAAGTAGCTAATTAGACTTTTATAGGTTAAATTTCTCTAGCCACTGGGGTTATTATATAGACACCTAATAAACATACCTCTTTGAAAATAAACATGTTAAGCAAAACCATTCCAAAATTATAGATAATCAACACTAAACGCATCTGGAAGGGTTCTCTGTTCTTCATCCATTTGGGTCCCAACCACACAAAGAGGAGATAAAGAGTACTTATACATAATGTAGGGATTGGAGATTGCATCAGAGGCCAGTTTTCAACACGTTTATCTAGGAAAAGAACAAAAAAAATCAAAAATTACTTTAAAACTTTGTAAAATTCCATTTTTATTACATCTTAAACTCAAACTAAAAAAAACCATTTACCTGATTTTAAGCTATAGTGATTTTTAGTAAAGTACTATACAATACTTTAAGTCCGACATATTAAGAATTTATTAATTCTAAAGCTGATAAAGGCTTTCTAATCATTTGTGGCTGTGTAATCTATATAAAAATTTTTATCCTGTCTTCTCTTCAAAATCACTTCAAAATCACAGAAGAAAGTAACAAAGCACACTAAAGGCTTTTGAGTTAGGTACTAGATGAAAAATTAAAGTAGTAAGAATATACTTAAGGCATGAATTTTTTAAGGAGAGATTACTACAACTATTAAAAATGCATTGCTAGTGATCATTGGAAACTAGTCTCTTAGTCTATGATTAGAGAAAAATGGATGTATGTAAAATAAGAATGAATTTAGGAAAAACTGTTAACTATGAGTTCTAAAATATAATGGATCCATTAAAAAGAAAAATTACTGAATGTCATTCACTTGAGACTTAAAAGACAAATTATGTTTGAGACAAACTATACTTTTAGGACTTAAACTATACTGAGACTTAAACTATACTTTTAGGATGAATTATATATGAAAAAATTTAAGTAGACAAGAGATTATCTCAAAATCCGTTCTAAGCCTATAGCCTATAATTTTACAGAAATTGCCATTATTATGTCCGGTTTTGAACATTTTTCCCCCTAAAACACAAAAAGAATGAATTTTTTAAAATTCCAGAAAGGAATTTAGCACCTTTCTAATCAAAGAGCTCCAAATATCTATTTATCACCAAAACCAGGATCCCATAGGACATTAATAAAAAAGGTTGATTCAGAGATAATCTTTAAAAAAAGTTTTTAAAAACTTGAATTAATCCATTAACTATAATTATCTTAGATAGAAGCTGAAGATGAGCCATGAGAAGGACTCAGAACTAAAAAGAAAGAAGAAAATAATGAATTATATTGAGCAATACATATATATATATATATATATATATATATATATATATAGAGAGAGAGAGAGAGAGAGAGAGAGAGAGAGAGAGAGAGTGTGTGTGTGTGTGTGTGTGTGTGTGTGTGTGTGTGTGTGTGTGTGTGTGTGTGTTTTCAGGTTTACCCATATTGTCTCCAAAACACAAACCTAACTTTCTAACACCAGTATTTTTTCTAATGTTACTACATGACTAAAATTTTACAATCTTTGAAGAAGATTACAGGTGACCCAAAGGAGAATGGAGATATGTTGTAGTATATTTGCACCTATTACTTGCTTTCCCATGTAAAAAGATTCCACAATTACCAATAATTGTGGACAAGAAAATTTGTAAAGGGTAACATTGAAAAGCAGATAGGATTAGAATAAATGGTAGATTAATCACAAGTAACAGGAAATCTGAGAATTTATTGGTATATATAAAATGTCAAAAGATGAAAAGCATTTTGCATATCTTAGAGTTTTATATAAATGATATCTATATATTCTCATATTAAGCAACATTTTTAGAACTTCTTTGAGAAATATACCCATCTGGCAGTGAGTTGAAGCCTACAATCCATGAAATGCTCAGGATTATGGAAGAAACCTATTATGCAATTATTAATAAAAACATATTTCTCCTCCTATTCTCAACCAAATTTCCTCTTTTTAAATTTCTTTATATATTTTGAATTTTACAATTTTCCCCTAATCTTACTTCCCTCCTCCCCCCCCACTCCCCACAGAAGACAGTCTGTTAGTTGAATGTGATGAGAGAGAGAAATCATATCCTTAAGGAAAAAAGTAAAGTATAAGAGATAGCAAAATTACATAATAACTTTTTAAAAATTGTCAACCAAATTTCTTAAAAAACCAATTTATGATTGGGTCTCCTTCCAAAGTCACTGATGATCTCTTAATTGCTAAATTTAATACTCTTCTCAGACCTCATCTTTTTTAATTTTCTGAAGCAATAAACATTGTTGGCCATATCCTGAATACTCTCTCCTGTCTAGGTTTTCATGACTACTTTTTTTTGATTCTCCTCTGCTCCCACTCAAGCTCTTTTGTTGAATCTTCATCCAAGTTATGCCTACACTAACTACTGTTAGTGTATTACAAGATTCTGCTATGGCCCCTAATTTTCTTTTCCTTTAGATTCTCTCAGTTGATGACTTCATCAGCTCCAATAAGTTCAATAATCATATTCATATAAAGGATGCCCAAATCTGTTCATCCAGCTCAAATCTCTCTCCTGAACTCCAGTTTTATAATACAACTACTTACTGGCCATTTTGACTTGGCTATCCTAGAAATATCTCAAACTCAACATATACAGAACATAAGTTATTATCTTTCCCACCAATTCCATCACTCTCCTGAATATTCTTATTGCTTTCAAGGGCATTACCATCTGCCCAGTTATCTAGGTTCAATATCTTGTGTTATCCTCAATTCTTCATTCTATCACACTCCACATACCTAATGCATTGCTACTTCTCCTAATTCTGTACCACTACATTTGCATATGTCCCCTTCTCTCTACTCAACACAGTCTTTACCATATTTCAAGTTTCCAATACATTTTATTTGAAAATTTTTAATTAGTTTCCTTTATTCATTTCTCCTCACTCTAAACCATCCTACATACAGGTGTCAAAGTGATTCTCCTAAATTGTTGACCAGGTCTCTCTTCCTCTTACTCGATAAAATCCAGTTCCTCACTACCTCCATGACTCAAATAGCAAGTCCTTTATTTGAGAATTATAGCTATTCACAACTTGGTTTTATCTTCCCATACATCTAACATTCTGCCACAACCTAGTCATAATAATTCACTTGTTCTTCCTTTCACAGAACACTCTATCTTCTGCCTCCATGCCTCTGCATTGGCTGTTCTGCATACCTGGAATGCTCTCTTGCCAATTCTAACTCTTAGAACCCCCTGGCTTTCTTGAAAGTTCATCTCAAACATTAACTCCCACAGGAGACTTTTCCTAGTCTCCCAGATGCAAATGACATTCTCTCCAGATTTATCTTGAGGGTACTGATTTTTATATGTGGCCTCCTTGGACTATAAGCTTTGTGAGGGCATGTCCATGTTTGCACTATTTTTTGTATCTCCAAGACTTGGCACATAGTAAGTGCCAATAAGTGCAACTGATCTAAGCGATACATTGTCATTTTTATCTTTTGCATGTAAAGTATTCCATAAGATATTACTTTAGCCTTTTTTTGGTAGGGGCAAGCAAAAACAGTTATAATACAAATAGTATGTATTTTTATGATTTGTGAAAAAACTCATAATTAAAAATTATTTCTGCATTGTAACTAAAACTGCAAAATAAAATGGTCTTTTGACATTCCTGTTGTTATGACATCTATTTTGGTCTATCTTCTTTTTGTAAATGTAATTCTTAACGTTCAAGAGGCAGCATTCCATAGTGAATAGAGCTAAGAGGATCTGGAGTCAAATCTTATTTCTGACACATACTTCTAGTGAAAGATTCATACTGTAGATTTTGTTTTGCATAAGCCAACTCCCTGAGATTATAAATCACAGAGAATGTGTCAATCTTTACTTCTTCATCTAGGAGTTCCTTATCCTATTAAAATAACAAGTCAGACCTCCTTAATGCACAATGACAAGTTCAAGAAATATTGTTACTATAAAAGTTTATAATCATCAATTTTGTTTAGCTTTTATAATTTATAATTTGAAAGCATTTATACCTAGTAGAAACTCATTTTTGAATGCATGAAAAATAGTTACTTTCAAATACTTAGAGGTATATTAATGCTATCAAAATATAAAAATCAAGTGGAAAATAAGCATAATGGCATGATTTGATGGCATAACATTCAAATATAAGACTGATTTAAGGAAAAGTCAATAAAAGTCAAAAAGCTTCTACAATGACTGTGAACAAAACATAATCAAGGCAGACAGATTTTTAAAAGAATAGTAAATACTAAGAGGGAACATGAAAGTACAAAAATAATGACTTAATTTTACTATGAAAATAATATGTTTATCTTCAAACCAATTTGGGAGTAGTCAGATCAAAACTCCAAATAATTAGTAGAGAAATTCACATTTATGAAGTTACATAATTCCCTGTTCATTTGGGGTCTTAAAATAGGTGGTTTTGAGATGACATTTCAAGAAGGAAAAAAAATAAAACAGAAAGGGAAAAAGAAAAGAATATATATTTTTCTATTTTCAGTGATTATTAATTTACTGAATCTTCTTTCCAGAGCCAAATATTCTGTGATTAGAACAACAATTTAAAAAATAAAAACAATTTTTACAACATGAAAACATTAAAGATATAAACCCACAAACAACTAAAGAGTTACCCTATGTCAGAGTTGCTATGTTATCCTATTCTCATTTGTTAACCATAGGACTATTTTTTCCATGTGTTTGACACAAGTAGCAATGACACAACTTACAGACATAATAAATACTCTATGTAACAAACAGAAAAGTTCTTATCTAAAGCAAGATTCTATTGTTTGCACATGTATATTGCTGTCTCCCTTCTAGATCCAGAATTCCAACTGACAACTTCTACTTCTTCCAAGCTCACTTTCATCGTTTTTAAAAGTTCCTCACTATCTACCTCCTCCAATTAATGGAAAGGAAAGGAAAGCAAAGAAATAATCCAGTCCAAATTTTTAAATACAAAATGTATTTGTAAGGTGGAGAATAAATAAGACTTCTCATTCTACTATGTATGATTTATAAATCCTGACACCGATTAAAATATTCCTGCACCCTATAAGAAAACAGAATCTTTAAAAATGGATAATCACTCAAGGAAGGAGTGAAGCAAGTGAAACTCAGGACAATATTATAAAGGATGGGGCAAAAGGAAAGGTTTTTAAAAAAAATAAAGACAATGAGGAACTGAGACAAAAGAGAAAGAGTATTCAAGTGGGATTTAATCAGGTGATCTTGGTCCGGTCACAACGTTTCTGAGATTCAGTTTCTCCCACTGTGTCAATGAGGGTGTTTGGACTGAATTTGGGATTCTTCCAAGTCTATAATCTTATGACAGAACAGTTACAATGAACAGTTGAACAAATAGTTAGAAAGAAATAAAACAGAGTAAAAAAAAAATGTTTGAAGGATGGTAATTTATCATTCACTCCATGGCACAGTGAAAAAGAAAACTAGATTTGAAGCCAAAAGAACAGGGAACCTAGCTCTACTTATTACTATAGTTATGACCTTAGGTTAGTCACAACATCTTCAGTCTTAGTTTGCTCATCTGTAAAATGAGAAGGTTGGAGCTCTATGGCCCCTTCAAACTCAAAATCTTTGAAACTCTCATTCTTTGACCTCCTAAGCACTCTGTTACAACTTTCTTACATCCTATATCTAGCAACAATACACTCTAGGGTGGCTAGGTGGCACAGTAAACAGAGCACCAGCCTTGGGAGTCAGGAGTACCTGGGTTCAAATCCAACCTCAGACACTTAATAATTACCTAGCCATGTGGCCTTGGGCAAGCCACTTAACCCCATTGCCTTGAAAAATCTTAAAAAAAAAACCCAATACACTCTAATAAAACCTTCATATACTGCTAGCAACCTGAATTTGAAATCAAAGTAGCAAATATTTAAGTATCTTCTGTGAGCCCAAGGTGCTCCCTTCCCTTTTTCCTTAAATAATAAAATTATATTCATTACCCCTAGTTTCTCTACTCCCCCCCCCAGGAAAAAGTACTCATTATTAAGTGAATTTTAAAAATAAATGAATAAATGCTTAATAGTTGTTGAGCACCATACTAAATAAGTATTGGGGATAGAAATACAGAAGCAAAGATAATTCCAGTTTTCCAAGACTTTATGTTCTAAAAAGGGGGAACACAATTCATATAGAGGAATCTGATCTGAGAAGCATATTTTGGTTTGGAAAGCTAAATAGATGGTAAGTGGAAATATAAGGGAGAAAACTGTCTCATGATTTCCTTTGTCAGGTTGTCATATACTCTATTCAATATTCATTTAACATGTACGTAACTGAAGCACTATGATGTTTACAATATCATATTCTAGGTCTCCTTTCATATAATCTAAACCTTTCTTCAAATTATGGTTCTTATACATTTTTTTGGTGTCATGGTCCCCTTTCAAAGTCTGGTGAAGCCTATGAACCTTTTCTTGTATTAATGCTTTAAAGTGCACAAAATAAAATGCATAAGAAGGAAAATAAGGATATGACATTTTCCCCATCCAAGTTCATGGACTCCTTGAAACCGCTGATCCCCAAGGAGTCCATCCACTCCGGATAAAGAACCGCTATTCCAATCAATAAAGAATTCTTGAATCTCACCCCTTCAATTAATTGAAAGTAAGGTGATATTCATTTCCTCCCAAATCACCATCATCTGCTTGGACATAGATTAAATTTCTTCGTCTAAAAACTTCTGCTCAAATTTCTCTATACCTCTTTAGGGTTTTTGTCCTTTTTAGTTTTGCTTAAAATAATATTTCCGCTTACAATAAAAATTCCAAGATCGACAGGATCATGTCTCATTACCTTGCTGAATGAATATAATATTCATTCTGAGCACCATTTATAGATCAATACATATACTAATTTTAGAGCTCACAAAGGAGTTCATCATGATTTATGAATATTCTTTAAAGTCTATCAGTGGTCCCCAACTCTTTGAGTTAGGATGACTCTCTTTGAATCAACATCAAAAAATTTATCATCAAAGCTGATGTACTATTATTATTCATACCTAGTTAAGAAAATATATAAGGAAAAAAGCTATAATAAATTAATGAATGCTTTAAAATGAATGTATTTTATTGACAACATCTATATAGACTTGAAAATGATAATAAATATGTATATGCAATTCTATGCTTATGCTAAATATTTTGATAGGTCTAAAAAAAATCAAAGGCAGTACAGACTTGTGAAGAGCTGACTTTGACTCTAGGAAGACCTGAGCTTAATTCCCATTTCTGATTCATTTTAGCTATGTAATCTTGGGCAAGTCACTTGCTCTCTCAATGATCTAGGCAACTCTCAAAGACTCTAAATTGTATGGATAAAGGAAGTTTCCTCATCTGGGAGTTTCCTATACCAATAAATCATGGATCCTGTCCCTCTTCCTACAAAAACTCAAAGTGACTACGTTTGATGGGCATATGGATTCTTTTTTTTCAGGTTTTTTTTGCAATGCAAATGGGGTTAAGTGGCTTGTCCAAGGCCACACGGCTAGGTAATTATTAAGTGTTTGAGACTGGATTTGAACCCAGGTACTCCTGACTCCAGGGCCAGCGCTTTATCCACTGTGCCACCTAGCTTCCCCAGGGCATATGGATTCTTGAACAGTTTCAGAGTTACAGAGAGATCTGCAAGCCCTCAAATTGCAAACTATAGAATAAGAGTTAAACCAATACAAAGAGTTAAAACAAAAACTACAATAACTACCAATAGCAACAAAGACAATTATTTACTTATTAGAAAGGTAGGAGGCCCAGACTTGGGATCAAATGACCTATACTCCTGGTCTGTCACTTACTAGATTTGTGACTAAGCAAGTTGCTTAATCTCTCTATGCCCCAGTTTCCTTATCCATAAAGAGGTAAATAATAATTACTCCAGAGAGTTGTGAGAATCCTAATAAGAATGCATGCATGTATGTGTGTGTGTGTGTGTGTGTGTGTGTGTGTGTGTGTGTGTTTTGGGAAACTTTAAATCACTGTGAAACATCATTATCATTGTTGTTATTAGTTTGTTTCACTTCATTAGGTAACTAAAATACTGTTACCTGTTTATATGACATTATAGCTTAATAATTTAACTAATTCTTAGTTTCAGCACATATTGAAAGTTAAATAAAGGTGTATCTTTTTTAGTGCAAGAAATGAATAAAATTTTTAAATGTTAAAATATAACTCAAAGCTAAGCTGTAAAAATGATTTATAGTGCTTCATATAATGGGTAATACATATTTGGGTCATTTAAATTAGTTTTAGGATTATACTCCTAAAGGAATTTTTCAATATCTCAATCTCATAGCATTAAGAAGACAAATTTCCTAAAATTAGATTTTTGAATAAAAATTATGAGTTAAATGTTTTATATTGCAAACCTCAGAAATTTTCTGCTACCACATTTTATGGGATTTCTATCTAAACATTAAATAAATCTATGTAGGAGATGTCGCCTAAAAACACTTTTTGTAAGATAGGCCAATTTAGACTGGCTACGTATATTGGTTATATAACCAATATAACTTAGCTATATAACAAGAAACTTATATGTGAAACGCTAATTAATCATAACTTTCTAATCTTATTTTGTACTGTTTTTATAAATTTTAATTCTTTGACATATTTAGATTTGGTATAACATTTCTTAATATTTTTCTTTTACTTTTCTGCTAGCATTTGAATCTGTATAATACTAATCTTCATAAATTTTACATTATAATAAATGTATGTTTTCATATTCAGAGCATCCCAAAAGTATTAATGCAGTTTTAATCTTGTAAAGCTTAAAACTGCTTTTAAGATTTTGGAGATAGCCTGCATATAATATTCACATGCTATTCTCTTTATAATAAAAACAGCCTTTAAAAATGCTTACAGATATCCTCTGATAGTGAATCATGGAAAACCAATAATCTCTCAAGAAAGAATTACAGCTGATCCAAAAGTCAATGAAAAGATATATGGAGGAAAGGCATAAATAAACTTTGATATATAGTCATAAAATTATTTTTGTAATAACAAAAACCTGGCAATAAAGTAAGAGTGCCTACAAATTCAATTCAATCTCAACAAGCATTAATTGAGGAATATCTGAATCAATTGTGGCAAATAAATATAATAGAAAGTTTTATCAAAAATGAAAAAGTATGAGATTTTAAGACTGATAAAGGATGAAGTGAACAGAATGAACTATGCACATGACTAAAATAATGTAAGTGAAAGCAGAATTTAAAAAGATTTGATTCAGAAATTGTAGAGAAGTTCAGTCATAGTAAAAGAGATAAGAAAGGAATACTTCTGCACTTATACTCATGTAGCAATTTAGTAACAAACTCAAAAATAAAGCCCCAAAATTCCAAAGCAATTCTTTTCCTCCTCCTGACTTCAAGGCCGGTACTCTATTCACTGCACCACCTAGCTTCCCTGGAGCTCATGAATACCTCCTCAATGAATGTAACTTTGTTAAAGACACATTTTTCCTTTTTGTTTTTGTATTCCTAGTAACTGGTCTTTTGTCCGATTTTAATTGGATTGACTTCAATGGAATAATGAAGGTGAAGCTTTTTGTAAATCGTAAGAGCATTTTGTAAATGTTATTCATTATTATAATTAGAAATAGAGAAAATAAAATAAAAAAAAATCTAGCCACTTGTTAATTCTCTGAATTTGAACAGTTGCAAGATAAATATCAACCACTAGTGACTTGCTTACAAAATAAATGATTCCACTAGCAAACTAAATGCTACCACATATTTGTTTTTTTCTTTCTCAAAGGATTTTATTTGACTGTAATTTTTCTTTATTACTTTCTTTGCAACTACAGTTTGAAGAATTTGATAAATGAATGATATTCAACATAGACCCTGTAAACTATAACAAAATGAATGTGAGAAAGAAAAGCCATTTGTCCTGAGTCAAACAAGAAAGGAGTTAAAATCAAATTAGAGAGTAAATTGAGAATCTGGTTATACACAGAAACCAAACTCTCATTCTTACCTCAATTGCTATACTGAGTGAATGTTGACAAAGACCAACTTAGGAGATAAGCTAGAGAAAATACCTAAGACCCCTAGTGCCTTGTTCAGATTTACCATAGAGAAATTTAAGATCTAACATTTCTAACCTCCAAGATCCAGGGCAGTCTAGTGATCCAGAGGGAGGTGAAGTAAGGCTTATCTTCCCATCCAATCTGGGCAAAATCTAACCCTGGCACAAAGGTCCAATTAAGGAAGTGAAAGAGATGGAGTTAACCAAAGAAGATACTACCATTGAAAATCATTATAGTCCTAGAGTTCCCCAAAAAGAGAAAGCCACTTTGTAAAAGTTGCAGGCAGAGACTCAAAGGGGAAAAATAGATTTTCCACAATGACTATATAACAATCTAGAAGAAATAAAGCAAGGGATAATAAAAGAAAGTAAAACTTCTAGAGCAAAGAATGGAAAATAGTTTATTTAAAAATGGTAAGAAACAGATCTCTTGAAAACTAAAACAGACCAAACAAATATATGATTCCATGAGACAATAAGAAATATACAATCAAAATTAAAAGATTGAATTTTTTAAAAAAATATAATATTTGATGTCAAAAGCAACAGATTCAGAGAACAGGTCAAAGAGAAATCTTTTAAGAATCATTGGACTCAGGGTGGCTAGGTGGCGTAGTGGATAAAGCACCAGCCTTGGAGTCAGGAGTACCTGGGTTCAAATCCGGTCTCAAGACACTTAATAATTACCTAGCTGTGTGGCCTTGGGCAAGCCACTTAACCCTGTTTGCCTTGCAAAAACCTAAAAATAGAAAAGTCATTGGACTCCCTAAAAATCAAGATTTTTTTTTGCAAGATCTGGAACTATATTTCAAGATACATAAATAGGGGCAATTTATACTGAAGTGGAGAGAGCATGGACCTAGAGTCAGGAGAACCTGAGGTCAAATTTGACCTCACTTAACTAGTTGTGTGACCCTGGGCAAATCACTTATCTCTGATTGCCTCCCCATGCCCTCCAAATAGAAATTATAAATAAAAACCACCTAAATGACAAAATAAAGACAAGAGAAACCTATCAAACATCTGTAAAAAAAAAATAACAACCAAAAAAACAGAAAAGGAAAAGATCTAGGAATGCCAAAATCCAGGCATCCAAAGTCAAAGAAAAAATACTGTAAATATGCAGAAGGAAACATTTCAAATTTCAATGAGTTATAATCAAGATGACAAGATGACAAGATGACATAAAACCTAGGATTTCACTAAAGATAAAAAGACATTTTAGAACACAAAATTCAAAAAGACATGAGATATAGGTTTACAAGCCAAAATAGTTTAGGCTGCAAAAATGAATATTATTCCAAAGGAGAATGGAAGAGAGGACTTTGAAGTATTTCTGATTAAAAAAAAAAAGACAAGAGTTGAATAGGACAAGATGAAAATCAGATTGATTTTATAATGATGATGTTTGTTCTTCTTTCTTGAAGAAGACCATGACATCAAGGAGGTGATACTGTGACAAGTTGGATTTGAGTGAGGTGGTGTTATGCTAAGTCACCAGTCTCACTTACTCCTCCAGAACCATCTGGATCCAGTAGCAAGCTATGAATCAGGACAACAGTAAATGGCCTCGAATGTGAGGCAAATCAAGGTTAAGTGATTTGCTCAAGGTCACATAGCTAGTGAGTGTCAAATGTCTGAGGCTGGATTTGAACTCCCATCCTCCTGGCTCCAAGGCCAGTGCTCTATCCACTATACCATCAAGCTGGCCTTTCTGTATAGCCAAAGATGGATAAGCTCTATAGAACCAATTAAAAAAAAAAGACCTGGTGTGATTGTGGCTCAGATCATGAGCATCTTATTGCAAAATTCAAATTTACATTGATGAAAGTAGGGAAATCCATTAGATCTTCTAGGTATGATGTAAATAACATTCCTTATGAAAGTGAAGTGGAAGTGAAGAATAGATTTAAGGATCAGATATGGTAGATAGTGAATAAGACTATGGTCAGGTTCACTATATTGTGTATGAGACAGCAACAAAAAAATTCTAAAGGAAAAGAAAAACAAGAAAGCAAAATGACTGATGAGAAATAACTAAACTAGGAAAAGGAGGAAAATAAAAGGGAAAGGAGAAAGGGAAAGATATAAACAACTGAATATAGAATTCCAAGGAGAGACAAGAAGACTTTCTTAAATGAGCAATGTAAAGAAAAAGAAGAATACAATACATGGGAGAACCAAGAGATCTCTTCAAGAAAATCAGAGGTATCAAGAGAACATTTCATGCAAAAAATGGATATGATAAAAGACAACAATGGCAGGGACTTAAAAGAAGCAGAAGAGATGAAGAGGTGGCACAAATACACAAAAGAACTGTACAAGAAATCCTAACATCACCTATAGCCACTATGATGTGGTTATTAATGTAAAGCCATGCATCCTAGATAATGAAGTCAAGTGAGCCTTAGGAAGCATTGTTTTTTTATTTGCTTTTTAAAGATTTTATTTATTTTGTTTTAAAATTATTCCCCCATTCTTGTTTCCCTCCCCTCCAACCCCCACAGAAGGCATTCTGTTAGTATTTATTTACATTGGTTCCATGTTATACATTGATGTCAATTGAATGTGGTAACAGAGAAATCATATCCTTAAGGAAGAAAAATGAAGTATAAGATAGTAAAATTACATAATAAGATAACGGGTTTTTTCCCTAATTTGAAGGTAATAGTCTTTGGTCTTTCTTCAGAGTCCATAATTCTTTCTCTGGATTCAGATAGTATTGTCCATTGCAGATAGCCCAAAATTATCCCTGGTTGTTGCACTGACGGAATGAGAAAGTCCATCAGGGTTGATCATCACCCCCATGTTGTTGTTCGGGTGTACAATGTTTTTCTGGTTCTCCTCATCTCACTCAGTATCAGTTCATGCAAATCCTTCCAGGCTTCCCTGAATTCCCGTCCTTCCTGGTTTCTAATAGAACAATAGTGTTCCATGACATACACAAACCAGTTTGCTAAGCCATTCCCCAATTAAAGGACATTCATTTAATTTCCAATTTTTTGCCACCACAAACAGGGCTGCCATAAATATTGTTGTACAAGTGATGTTTTTTACCCTTTTTCATCATCTCTTCAAGGTATAGACCCAGTAGTGGTATTGCTGGATCAAAGAGTATGCACATTTTTATTGCCCTTTGGAGATAAACCCAAATTGCTCTCCAGAAAGGTTGGATGAGTTCACAGCTCCACCAACAATTTATTTCCCATATCCCTTCCAACACTGATCATTGCCCTTTCTGGTCACATTGGCCAGTCTGAGAGGTGTGAGGTGGTTTCTCAGAGATGCTTTAATTTGCATTTCTCTAATAAGAAATGATTTGGAGCAATTTTTCAAATGACTATGGATTGCTTTGATTTCCTCATCTGTAAATTGCCTTTGCATATCCTTTCACCATTTGTCAATTGGGGAATGGCTTGGTTTTTTTTGAAAACTTGACTCAGTTCTCTGTATATTTTAGAAATGAGTCCTTTGTCAGAAATACTAGTTGCAAAAATTGTTTCTCAATTTACTACATTTCTTTTGATGTTGGTTACAGTGGTCTTGTCTGTGCAAAAGCTTTTTAATTTAATGTAATCAAAATTATCTAGTTTGTTTTTAATGATGTTCTCTATCTCTTCCTTGGTCATAAACTGTTTCCCTTTCCATAGATCTGAAGGTAAACTACACCTTGATCTTCTAGTTTGCTTATAATATTGTTTTTTATGTCTAAATCCTGTATCCATTTGGATCTTATCTTGGTATAGGGTATGAGGTATTGGTAGGAAGCATTGTTAACAATAAGCTAGTGAAAGAGACAGAATTTCAGCTGAGCTGAAGATCCTAGAAGATAATGCTGTTAAAGTGCTGCACTAAATATGACAGCAAATTTGTAAAACTCCAGTGACCACTGCATGGAAAAGATCAGTTTACACTCCAGTCCTAAAGAAAGGCAATGCCAAAGAATGTTCAAATTACCAAATAATTGCACTCATTCACATGCCAACAATATTATTCTTAAGATTCAGAAAGCTAGGCTTCAACAATGTGTGAAGCAAAAATTGCCAGAAGCAAAGCAGTTTTTGAAGAGGCAGAGAAACTAGAAACCAAATTGCCAACATTCACTGGATTATGAAGAAAACAAGGGAGCAACAGAAAACATCTACTTCTGCTTCGCTGTCTACACTAAAGCCTTCAAATGAATGAATTACAACAAAATGTGGCAAGTCCTCCAGAAGATGGGAGCATCAGATTATCTTACTTTTTACTTGAGGAAGCTGTATGCAGAACAAGAAGCAACTCTTAGAACTGAACATGGAACAACTGATTGGTTTAAGATTGGGAAAGGAGTATGAGGAGACTGCATATTTCACCCTACTTATTTAACTTAAAGGCAAAATTCATCATCTGAAATGCCTGGTTGGATGAACCAAAAGGCAAAATTGCTGGGAGAAATATTAACAATCTTAGATATGTAAAAGATACCACTCTGATGGTAGAAAGAGAAGAAGAATTAAGAAATCTTTTGATGAGGATAAAAGAAAATAGTGTAAAAGTTGACTTGAAACTTAACATTAAAAAAATCAAGATTACAGTAATTGGTCCTATCAATTTCTGGGAAATTGGAAAGAGAAGAAATAGAAGCAGTGTCAGATTTTATATTCTTGGGCTCAAAGATCACTGCAGATAGGCAGCAGCAGCCATGAAAGTAAAAGGCGCTTGCTCCCTGCAATAAAAGTTGTGGTAAATCTGTACAGCATACTAAAAAGCAGAGACATCACGTTGCTGCCAAAGTCTGTATAGTCAAAGCTATGGGTTTTCCATTAGTTTTGTATGCCAGTGGGAATTGCACTATAAGGAAATCTGAACACCGTAGAATGGATGCTTTCAAATTGTGGCGCTGGAAAGGCTTTTGAGAATCCCTTGCCTAGCAATGCAATCAAATTAGTCAGTACTTAAAAGGAATTAATTCAGCCTGATATTGAAAAAGACAAATATTGAAACTGAAGCTTAAATACTTTGGTCACATATTGAGAAGAAAGGACTCATGGAAAAGATTCTGATATTATGAAAGATCAAATGAAAAGGGAATGACAGAAGATGAGATGGATAGTGTCAAGGAAGCAATGAACTTGATCTCGGACAGACTTTGATACACTATGGAAGATAAAAGGTGTGGCATTCTCTGGTCCATGGGGTCATGAACAGCAACTGAAATGCTTGAAAGCAAGTCAAAAGAAATCCAGAAAAGTTCATTTATGTGTGCTATTGTAATAAGCACATTAAAGTTGAGAAAACTGAGGGAAAACAGAGAATAAATATCTTTGTCCAGCTCACTAAAATAAGTGCCCAAGTCCAAATTAGATTTTTTTTTATACTGATTTTTCTAGCCTCAAGCTCTGTGCACTGTTCCACCTAACTCCATTTGGAAATGCTCATGAAATGAAGGGATTGCTTTTAAGTGCAGGATTTTTAAAAACTGATTTTAAAAATTAATATAATTTAGAGGAAATGTTATAGTTAACTTTCATTTTAATTTTTGTGACTTGACAGAATTTAAAAGTGTCATGCCATTGCTATCCTCCCAAATCAGGGATCCTCAAAAACTTTTTGCAATCATAAAAATTAAAAATTGTCCAAATCAGTAGATCATCTCAAATACATATTTTAAATTTTCTTTAGAATAAAGAAATAATATATCACAGATTAAATTTTTGTAAAATCACAACTTAACAGAGGCAGAAAAGATTAAGAAGAGGTAATAAAAATACACAGAAAAACTATACAAGAAAGAGCTTAATATCACTGATAACCATGATGGTGTAGTTATTGATCTAGAGTCATATTATAGGAAAAAGAGCTGTGGTTCAGATGGAAGAATACTCACATGAACAAAATATAATTTATTTTTTCCTATATAAATCACTTTAGTATAATTTAAGATGACTGTTAATACAAAGATTTGATTTTTTTTTAAAATGGGAACTAAAGAGTTGATTCAATTGATGGAGGCATGGCAAAGTTAGGAAGATGTAGATGCAGGTTTCAGAAGTATAGAATTCCTGAAGTAAGAATTTGGAGTAATATTTCCTGTGTCATTTATTTGGTTATAACTAATTATATACCATATTTCCATATAAATAAAAATGGAAAGTGAACCAAAGAGACAATGGAAAAACATAAGGTATTAATCATAATGATTTTCACGTAAGAAGTGGTACACACACATACACACACACACACACACACACACACACACACACACACACACACACACCAAAAATGATGTCCATGAAGGAATTGGATTACTAAGAAAGGGGCTGATCAGCAGGGAGAATGAGAGATAAAAGATACATCTGAATCCTGGATAGGAATCCTCCAAATATTTACAGAACTAAAAGAATACTTCCAATATAACTATAAATCTTCTACAGAAGAACCATACATTGTATTGTTGAATGATTAGCCTTCACTAATATCCTATTTTAGCATTTCATCATGGCAAAAAAGTATCACTTGAGTTTTCAAGGATTTAGCACCAAATTAGCTTTCACATGTTCTACCACAATGGAAGGTTTCAAGTATATATGTATTGTGTTGAACTACATATCTAATATTTGTGTATCAGCTTAATTTAGAAGTCTTTTCACCAGGCTTGTCCCAGCATAATGAAAATTTAGGTCATAGTAACTCTTCAAGACCATGTGATAATTTATGGAATGGTCTGCCATTCATGGAGTGGGTACCCACAATGATGAAGTTATAGATCCATCTAATATGCAACAGCATCTGAAACTTATTCAAGGAATTATATGTATTTTAGCAAAGGACAGAATAATGGTTTGTATCTAAAATTATTTAAATATTGTTAAAAATTATGGAAAGATAATAGTACACTTTTCTGCATCCACTATATGAAAGCATAACATATGTCATATTGGGTACCATCATGATCTATGTAGTTGGTGTCAAGGAATATTTAGTTTTGTATCAATAGGATCACAGAATAAGAACTGGAAGGGGACTTAGAAGCTATCTAATATAACACTCATCTTACAAAGAAGAAGAAAATGAGGCCCAGAGGTGTGTAACTTCCCCAACGTCACACACAAATCAAGGTTATTTGATTCCAAATCCTTTTCATCACCAGGCTTAGTTAGTAACCTAATAAATATGCAATTTTATGGTGACAAATATATATTATAATTTGAAATACAGTTTTAAAACTGTTTCTTAAAAAACACTTTTAAAATAGCTATTTTTCCAGATTTTCCTACTTCTTGAAATAAGCTTATTATCTATCTAAATTTACATCTTCTAACTTCAAATGTACCTCCTGAGCTCTAGTAGTTCAAGATGGAAATAATTCTATCCATAATAATTTTGAATGGATATGTCATCTCACGGATTCAAGATTTGTTCCAAACTATGCAGACCAAAACCCACCTGTGCCTGCATATCCTATATGCCTCTTGACCATGTTTTCCCAAAAGTTAACCATAGGGGGTCCTCTAATTTTTCCAGAATACAATTGGAACACTGGTTGTCTATATGTCTTACCTTGTTCTTGTCATATGACTAGCCCATTTTGTATTCCTACTATATAATTTCCTAAAGATATTATTTACTCTTGGTCTTCAGAGCTCCCTTTTGGTCACATGATACACTCAGTGCATATCCACCATTTGCCTCTCCATGGTCCTTTGTGTGATACTTATTAATTCTTCTAAGACATTGGAGTTCCACACTTCATTGACATTTAGCAGAACCAGTAAAATGTTATTAAAGGAAAAATGAGTCTTTGCTTTAATTCAGAAGCTTGAGATAAATAAAAGAGCTTATAATTCTCCTAAAAAGAACCTAGTCTGCTTCCCCCCACCTTCTTTTACACTCTGGGCCCAGTTCATTCATTATCCACTTGTACTATTTGTCCCACATATACATTCTATTGGAAAAGCTCTAGCTTGTTCATCCAAATCTAATTTGAAATCTGGACAAAAGGCATTTTTCATCTACTTATTCTCTGGTATGTGGAAAATTCCTTTGAAAGATTACTAACCTCTTCCAGGAAATATTGCAAAGTTTAGGGATTTGGCACCAGCAACAAAATACCATCCCCAACAATCGCATATGAAGGACCTCACATAGAAAATTACTCCTCTATCTGGATTCTGTGTTGGATTTTCTCCATCACAACTGGTAATAATACCTTCCAGTTTTATGTTACTATATGACGCTTATTATCAGAGGCTCACTAAACATAATATAATCATAATTTTATAACATCCAAGGAAACATGAATAATCTTGACCTATAGATGGGATAACACCTTAATGTAAAAGAGTCTGTAAGACTTTGCTTTATACTATCTAATAAAATACTTTTTCACAATCAATATGTAATAAACTTAGATAAGGTAGTTTACTCCTCCAAATATTCTATTTTAAGTCACCTTATATGATTAAGAATGATACTGAGGAATCAGACATAATTGAATCAAATGTACAACAAGATGAGGAATTGACTACTTCAATAGATTAAGGGATGGATTTCAAGGACCAGTATCTTTATTTTAATTTAACATTATCACAATCTCTTTATTTGTGATAAATGTATAAGTTTAAATTTGTCAAAACCGTATTTTTTTTTAGGTTTTGCAAGGCAATGGGGTCAAGTGGCTTGCCCAAGGCCACACAGCTAGGTAGTTATTAAATGTCTGAGGCCACATTTGAACTCAGGTACTCCTGATCCCAGGGCCGGTGTTCTATCCACTACACCACCTAGCCGCCCCCCCAAAATCGTATTTTCTAACACAAGTAGTTCTAATAAATAATTTCAGTTATTTAGTTTTTTGCTTTGAGTACCATACCTTTTAAATAACTTATTTTAAAAATTAAATTGAGATATTCTTATTTATTTTAATTAAATAATGCAATCAAAATCCCTAATGTTTAATTTAAAGCTACTAATTTCTCAGATTAAATTATAAAGGAAAAACCAGTCCCTATATTTTATATTACAAATTGAATTCCACTGTGCATGTTTGGAGGAAAAGAAAACATATCTAATTCTTTGCTTTAATTTTAAAAATAAGAATAGATAATTTAGCATATATTTCTTTATAATTTTATATTTATAATGATGAATGCTAATAATTTTCTATTTTATAATTTCCTTGTGATTAGAGCTATTCACTTCCCTTCTCAAAAAAAATGTTTATTCTCCTAGAAAATATTCTCCAGTAGTAATAATCTCACAACAAAAGTATTTAGAGCAATATTCCAGAACATATATCTCCCCAATTAGAGTCACTTTAATAGTTGTAGTTTAGGAATTAAATTTATATACTTGTAGTCTACATGTCATTTGTTATCACTATTTTTCCTAATATTATTAATTATTCAGAAAATGTCTAGGGGGTACATACAGCACTAGAGCACCTTGAAAAACACTAAACATAGCACTATGCTCAGCAAGCATACAAATATTTGTTGAAATAAATGAAATAGGTAGGGCTTATATTTTCATTTTCTGCTTTTAAATAACTTTGCTATTGATTAATTAGTAAAGGAAAAACAGAAAATGCAAAACAAAATAAAACAATGGACTTATTACTTTAAAGGACTTTATATGTTGTTCAGTCCAAACCTCTACAACATGCCCTCTCTGGATATTAAAAAATCTGAGACCCAGACAGATTAAATAACTGTGTAAAGAAATAAGTAATAAACAGCAAATGCAAAAATCTGACTCCAAACCCAGTGTTCTTTCCCCCTGTCCCATACTCCTTCTTCCAATCAATTTTGCTTTTTGTCAAACAGTTCTGGAAAATGTTTTGTAAAAGATTTAAACATATCAATGAAAATAAGATTTTACTGCATGCTGAAAAGAAATTCCATGAATACAAAGACTGATTTCTATAGAGTAACTGCACATTCAATTTCTTGTTTGTTTTAAGTTTATAACACACAACTCACTGCTTTGTTTCTCTTCACACACACATATTCATTCAATGATGGCTTTGAGTGTTTTGCTTTTTTTTGCTTTTGTTTTCTTCTGATATAAGTCCCCAAGGAGTATATAATATGCCTGAGTGGTTAATGAAATTCAGAGGATGAAAAGATCATTTCAAACTGGCATGGTTGAAGGAAGTTTTATTGAAGAAGTTAAATTTTTTCTGAGAATTAAAGGATGGGTAATATTTGTATTAGCAGGAAGAAAAGAGAAAGACAACCCTGGATAGATGGTGCAGCATTCATAAAAACAAAGAGGTATCAATAAACTTTTAGCTAAAATGAAGAATTCAAATAGAACACTACTAAGTGTTGTACATGAATCTCTACTGAATAATTTTTTTAAATTACAATTGCTGATAGATTCAAGCCTATACAAGCATAAAGTATGGTAAAAATAAATTACAGAGTAATTCATATTTGGATGTCAAATAGTATACATAAACTAGGTGGCCAGTGAGATTTAAACAATTATAGTTAAGTAGGTTTGAAAAAATTGCTAAAAATCTCAAGCAAGCTACAGCCCTGAGTCAGATGAGTCAATGTGTCCCAGATACTACATATTGGTTTCCTTTTTAGATTTAAGGAGAGCAAAGAAAGATGAGGTTGGGAAAGCATACCAGTAATAGATTATGAAGGACTTTTAATGTATCTTTTAACTCGCCTTCACACACATTCTTTTTTTTTAAAGTAATATGTTTTAAAATCAATGTTAAAATAGTGTTCTTTGTCACCACATTTAGGGAAAGAAAAAAGTCACAATTATTTCATTTCTTCAAGATTTACAAACATTTTACTCACAATAATTCAATAAGGTAGGTCATATAACTATTATTATCCTTATTTTATAGGTGTGAAAACTGAGAGGTTTGGCCAAGGTTCCCTGTTTCCAAGTTCAGGATTCTTTTACTTTATTTCAACATTTAAAAAGGAACAATATGAAAAATTAAAACTACTCCTTTACAAATTCTATTTAAAGTTTTTATATAAGACTGTGATAATTAACAGTGAAGGAAAAAAATCATTTGAGAAAGTAGGCATATATGAGTGTGTATCTTCTTTTCACTTCTTAATATCATGTGTTAAAATCAGTACAATCAAATTGATAAATAAAAACTCTTATTTATTTTGATAGGCAAAGTCATTACCATGTTATATTCTTTTACATTTGTGTGCTTCCTCACAGAAAAATGTAAAGAATAAAAATGAATTTCAAAGGATATGAACATATTGTCACAGTTTTCAAAAACCTGTGTCTAATTTAGTAGATTTATTAATTGGTAATTTAGCAATTTGGTAACTAAAAGTTTATTAGTACACAACATGCCAGAATCTCTTCAATAAACAATATCTCATCATTAAGTTTAACATTAATTCTGCCAACTGACTAAGATATCATCTAAATAGAATATTTATTTACTTAGCAGAATCTGTTAAGTAGTAAATTAAATGTCACAACTTTTTTCCTAGCCATGTCGAAACCATGTCACCTCCACTCTAGCTGTTCTACTCAAATCACTTTCACAGTAACTACCTGGACTCTGAGAAGTAAGCCTTTACTTTATCTGGCCTGGAACCAAGATTCTATTATCGTGACCGTTTCAGGAACATGATGCCACTTGAATACTCCTTCAAATTGCTCTTTATATGTTGTTTTCCTCCATAAGAATATCAACTCCTTGAAAGCAGGAACTATCTTGCTTTTTACTTGGATTTCAAGTGCTGAGCACAATACCTTAGCACATATGAGTCCCTAATAAATTTTGCTATCATTTATTTATTCATTCATGCTAAGATCACTAGTTCCTAGATCCAAGATCCTCTTATCAAGTAGAGATAATAATGAGGGATGAACTCTACAGCAAAGTAAAAGAAAAATGGCAAGAATCTAAGTAAAGTTTTTAGAGAAGAATCCAAAGAAATGTGTTTGCCTAGACATCTTCATATGATACCATCTGGCATTTTGAATGTGAGTATGTATATGTGTGTGTAGAGTTACCGGCCTGATCTAAAAAATTATAGGCAATCCCTAATTTCACAAGAAGTTATGTCTAAAAGATTCCTTTTAAGATTATTTGGAATTCTCCTAGAGAGATGTTAAAAAACTATTGTTTCCCAAGTTATTACATAAAAACCATTTTACCCATAATACTGATGGTCCCGCCTCTTACTTTCTTGAAAAGATGAAATCTAAATTCATCTTTACCTCCAATACTCTCCTCCTATATAAGCAAGTCACTAACCTCCTTAGGTCTCAATATTTTCTTCCATTAAAGTGAATTTGACCAGGTAATGTTTGAGGTCTTTTTCTGCTTTAAATCTATGATCATATAGGTAATCAGATTTCCTTGAGATCTCATTCATTAACATGACTTTATTTATGACCTCCTTGCAAAGGAGTCTCAAATGTCTCCCAAGGGCTTTCTGATCTCATGTTTCCAACTGTCTCCTGGATATCTTACCCTTTCAAGTTCAACTTATACAAAATTGAGCTCATCTTCTGAAAATCTGTCCCTCCTTTAGTTTCTCTATTTCCATTGATAGGATCATAAGCTTCCTGTGATCCAAGCTCCTCAACCCTAAGATCTCACTTTTTTTTCCTCTTTTCAACCCCAGACCCTGCCTCCTCCCATGGTCTCCACTTCTGGAATTTCTTTCTTTGCATTCATTCACTCTTTTCCATTGCCATTTAAATTACCTTAATTTGAACCTTATCTATTACAAACTATAGTAGTATTCTCAGTAAATGGTCTTTTGCCTCCAATCATTTCTGATCCATCCATCCTTCACACTGCTGCCTGAATAATTTCCATAATGAATTGTTGCATGACTTTGTGACTCAAAAATATTTGGTTTTTCTTTACTGCATACCAAATCAATTATAAACTCCCGATTTTGATATTCAAAACCCTCAACATCCAAATCCAACTTTATTTTATATTATTTCCTTTATAGTACACTACATTACAACTTTACCCACCTCCCCCAGTTTTATTTTGTACTTTGGTATTGTGTTTTTGTTCATACCATCATACCATGGTTCATTCTATGCCTTAGGAATTCTCCATTTCTATCTATCAAAGTCCTTATAATCCTTCAAGTGTCCAACTCAGGTACCCCTGATCAATGAAGTCTTTGCTAACACACTCTCTCTCCTGGCAAAAATTATCTTTCTCTCTTCAAAATTTCTCCACCCACCCCCACACACAAATATATATGTATAATACATATATATATATATAATATATTATATATATATATATATATATGTATCCACACTGACCCTCCCAAATACATTTTCACATTCTGCCTTTAATCATAATTATTTTCAATGTATCTCTCCCTCAAAACACACACACACACACACACACACACACACACACACACACACACAAACACACAAACAAAACCTCTATAATTTCATAGAGAGTAGAATCTGGGTCATATCAATTTTTGCATCCTCATTACCTAGCATTTAGCTTGCATATGAAATATCTTTGAGATATATATATATATATATATATATATATATATAGCCATCAATTTAACTCAAGAAATAGTTACAATGACAGTTCCACTTAGTCTGAACTCCCTTCACAAGGGCACATACTAAAATTGGAACTATAGACAGAAGATTATATCATTTTTCTAGTCTACAAATAGTCAAAGTAAAGGAGAAAATTTGCAAAAGAGGGAATACAAATAATTATTTCAGGAAATGTTCAATTTCACTAAAAAATCAAAGATGTATAAAGTCTTTCATCTACTAAAATGCAGCCATCAATTTGTCCAAAATAATTACAAACAATGAAATTCAATACTGGCAAGATTGCATTCATTCATTCATTGCTGATGAAATTGAAACCTTACAGAATCTTTTTTGGATAGCAATCTGAAAGTACAAAGTAAAAGTTATAAACTAACTATGCCCTTTTATCCAATAATTCTGTTGCTGGGAATATACCCAGACACTCCATTGTTTGACTTGTAAAGTCTAAAAATCTGTCTTCAAGCCTACTTTTCCAAGCACATTGCACATTACTCTCCTTCCACATCTGTGTTCCTGCCAAACTGACCAATGTGCTATTCCCTTGCACATGACATCTTATCTTTAGGGCCTATACCTAGAATGCATTCCCTTTTCACCTCTGGCTCATAAAATCCCCAACTTCCTTCAAAAAGTTCAGTACCATAAAGTTTAGTATAAAAATTACCAGTTCAAATAACATACTTTGATCTTTTCCTGTCCCCCATTCAACCTAATAGTTAATCCTTCCACCCAAGGAAAATAATTTTATAAATATGTTTGTTTTTACCTCAATATAGGTTACTTAAGGTCCAAACTGTTTCATTTTTTTTTTGCCTTTGTGTCACTAGCACTTAGCACAATGCCTGGCATAGTAGGCACTTTGTAATTGAATCTAGGAACAACTAGGTGATATTGTATGGAGTGCCAATCCTGGAGTAAGGAAAACTCATCTCGAGTTCAAATCTGCTTCAAACACTTACTACATGATCCTGAACAATTCACTTAACCCTGTTTTACCTCAGTTTCCTCATCTGTAACATGAGTTGGAAAAGGAAATGGCAAACCACTCCAGTATCTTAGCCAAGAAACCCAAGTGGAGTCAGGAAGAATCAGATATAACTAAAGCAACTGAACAGCAAGTGTGTCATGTATATTGCTATGTTACCAGAAACAACAAATAAAAGAGGTAAATCAAGAATAAATATACAGGAAAAAAACTAACTAAAAACATCTTGAATGTCAAATAGAGTAATGGTTAAATAAATTGTGGTACATTAATAACAATAATATTATCTAATATAAGCAACCTTGCACAATGGTAAAAAATAATGGAGTAATCTAGAAAGACCATTATGAAACAATGCAAAACAAAGGATGATCCAGCAGAATTTAGCACATACAATCACATGAAAAGTATTTGTGAATAAATGGTACTAGAGCCCTAGGACAGCAGCACTATTAAGATGGTATGATTCTTTCTGCATTGAAATTAACATAGTTACTAAACAATCTTCAAACAAGAAAAGACTAAGAACCTACTATGTGTCAGGCTCTCTCTTAAGTGCTAAGGCTATCAGCACAAAAAAAGGAAACCTTCCCTACACAAAAGGAACGTATTCCAGTGAAGATTATACAGTATATAAATATAAAGTAAATAAATAAAATGTAATTATGTTTGTCCTTCATTTTCAAAGAAGACCAGATTTGAGTGAGGAGGGGCTGTGCTAAGTCACTAGCCTTACTTCCTCCTCCAGAGTCATCTGAGTCCAGTGGCCAGATATGAATCAGAACAACTAGAAATGGCCCTGGATGTGAGGCAAGCAAGGTTAAGTGACTTGCCCAAGGTCACACAGCTAGAGTCAAGTGACTGAAGTCACATTCGAACTCCCATCCTCCTGAATCCAAGGCCAGTGCTCTATCCACTGCACCACCTAGCTACCACAAATAAAATGTAACCTAACTTCCTAAATACAAAGTGGTTTGGGAAGGACAGAACTAGAATTTGGTTAGAATAAGAAAGAAACACCTTTAAGGTGAAGGTGGTTCTTAAGGTATGTCTTGAAAGAAGAAAGAGATTTTAGGAGTGTGGAGAGGTAAGGAGAGAATGCATCTCTCTACATAGGGGATAGCCAGTGTAAAGGAATGGAGACAGAAAATGGAATGTCATGTGTGAGCAATATATGTGAGCCAATTTGGCTACATTATAGAATATAGGAGGAGGAGTAATATCTAATGAAGTTGGAAAGATAGTATGAGGCAAGATTGTAGAGTCACGTGATCAAATCAATAATTAAGGGAAATTACTCTGACAACAGTGTTCAGGATGAACTACAATGGCAAAAGACTTAGGGAAAGCAAGACCTATTCGGAATTATCAAGGTTGGAGGAGATGGGAGTTGGAACTAAGATGGTAATTGTGTGAGTGATGAGGACTCAAAGTGAGATATTGTTGAGAAAGAAAGACCTAGATTTATCAGAGTGGAGTGAAAGATATTGAGGAGTTAAGAGTAACCCCAATGAGAAATTTTGTAAGGTAAGAGAGTTAAAAAATAAGAGGGGAGTCAATTATGGGTATCTTGAGAAGTCTATGAATCATCTGCATACAGATGATAGTTAAAACCATGAGAGTTGTTGAAGTTGCTCAAAGAGAGTACTTGGTAGAAAAGGGCCTTAGACAGATTCTTGGGGAACCTCCAAACTTAGGAGGAATGATATGATTAGCCAGAAAAAGAAATTAAGGAACATATAGTTGTTTAATGTTATTTCTGATAAGACATTTAATTTAAAAATTACCTTTAAAGGCTAAACTCTATTTGAAGTGCTGCATGATCCCACAGGTAAGTAAGACACTGACTTCAATTCTGAATGTGGCAATCATGTCACTCTGAGAATAAGATGTGGTAATTTGGGTAACACTTTTTTTTTTTTTTACTATTCAAGAAGGATTGTCCATGTCACAGAATGGATGTTTCTTTAGGACTGTCTAGTGAGGATAACAATAAGAACAAGAACTCACACTGGCTATTTTAGATTTATGAAAACCTTTCTCTACAATCTCCTTAAAAGCTACTGATAAAAAATGATTATCCTATTTTAATTAATGTATATGATTAAATTATTTTTACTGGATCACAGAGTCGAGTCAATGAGGTCATCCAATTATAAAATCTTTTCATCACTACAGAACACTGTTCTATTACAGTTAGAGTGTGCAATCTTGAAATCTTTTGTTATATAATTACACTTTACATGCTTTTCTTTTTTAAAAAGTATATCATAATGTTAATTAATATTTATGAAGTTTTAAAGTTTTTATATAAAGATAATTTTTAAAAAGGTATATTTTTAGAAAAGTAATAAAACAGAAAAAAATACAAAATATTTAAATGGTCAAAATAGACTATATTTTAAAATTAATATATACTATAGTACCTAGAAGAGATTTGTTTTCAAGTAGTATTTCAGATATGATCTACTAATACATAAAAGGGTATTTATGCTGAAAACACCTGTTATTATTAGGACGGAATTTCTTATTCAAGAAGAAATCTTCTACTCCTGGAAAGAAAGAAGATAGAACTTACTTAAGTGTGAGAAATTTCAGAAAGATTTGGAAATCTCAGTAGGAAAAGTATTACAAGGGTGGATAAAGGGATATTTAAAAAAATACAATTTATGCCAAAGAGTACTAAATTTAAAGTACTTCAATGCCATGGAAACTACCTTGGATACCTGAATTTTTCTGAAAGTATTTTTAATTCTTTTCCTCTCATACATGTCTTCAAATTATCTTTATTCTTAAGACTTTTTATTCTACTAATTTTTATTATTTCCAAATTGCAAACTCATCTACTTTTTTGAATACTCCTCCTTTAAACCAACATTTGGCTTTCCTCTCATTGACCCTCTCTATAACTCAAAGGAAAAACATGTTCAGAGTTTATCATCTTTGAATAGGAACAAGGTGAATGGGACTAGCAGGAGAGTAGGACAGGTTAAATGGCAGGGGAGGAGGTGAGGGAGGAAAAGAAGAAGAGATAAAGGATTAGAAATAGAAGATTAAAAAAAATGATAGAGACCACATATATTCCAGATAGTCTTCTGCAGCTGGATATTCTTAGTACAAGGAGGTAGAAGAGAATTCATCTTTTAAGAAAGTAAACCCCTAAGTATCTACTTCTATTCAGAAACCCCATCTTGATTACTGGTAGGTAACTGATTCCAAGAAGTAAGCATGTCTCAGGTTTTGTAAGTGGATCTTCTAAGCACCAGGGCAAACCTTCAATTCCTATTAGATATGAAAGAATGAAAATCCCACCATTATTCCAAAAGAGGATAATAATTGTTAAAGGGTAGGCAATGGTTCCATATAACAACAGCATAACATTTATGGTAGAGAAGATTGCCTTCAATGAAAGCCACTTATACAGAAAACATGTAGTCTCTGTACAAACTTAACAAGGCAGATGGTCTAGTCCAGGAATTCTTAATCATTTTTGTGTCATGGATCCCTATGACTCCTTGTTAGAATAATGTCTTTAAATTCATTAAAATAAAATACATTGAAATGCAAAGGAAACCAATTATATTGAAATATTGCTATCAAAATTTTTTTCTAGAGAAACAAATTCACTGACCCCTAGGAATCTTGGACTAGATTTTCTCTATACTTCTCATTCTTTTTTTTCCTTACTCCTTAAACCAAACCTAAACTATCTCAATGAGAACCCACAATTAGAAAACATCTCAAAGACTTTCTAGTTAATAAAGATTTCCCTTTATGAGATCTCCAGATAATGGAACACCTATATCTCCTACATCACAACCTTTTCTTGAAGAAGTTTGGCTAGTAGAAATCCACTACCTCCTTGGGTAGTCCTGTGACTGAAAAGGGAAAGAAAAGATGAAGCCAGACATACAGGTGTGGGTGTTGTAGATATTGGGACTGAGGAGTGTCCTATATACCTGGTTGATGCATAACTCCCAAATATGCAAAGCATAAACTATTGCATTACTTGCTAAAGAATATGTCATGAACAATATTGCACAACTGTTTAAGATAAACTGATGCAACCTAACAAAAAAGACTATAAAAGCAACAGTGAAGGTTTTAAATGTTTTCCCCTTCCTTCAAATATAATATGATGTCAGTACCATAAAGTTCTACATCAAAAAAACGTAACTGAAAGAAAATTATATTATTTCATCAAAGCATTGCTTTTTTAAAAAAATCTAATAGTGAAAATGAATTCAGTAAAAATTGTTGGAAGGGGGAAAGGAACAGAACTAAACCCAACTAATAAATGACTAAATTTTTACAACAGCAAAATATTTTAAACTTGCAATTGAGTACAAAGACCTATATGAAAAAGACTTTTTTCTTTTAAAACAGTCATAGTAGTATGAATAGCAAAGTGTCCTTTTCCTTAACCAGTTTCTCAGAAATAGTCCCCTATCAAGAATCTTCTGAACAAATCTCCTATATCACATCCATTTCATTATATTACCAGTCTAGCAAATATCTTTCTCTGTCTCTACAAAGAAGCTGAAAAAAAAAAAACCCAACCAAATGGCAGGGTACAGCTTGCATCTCTCCTATTGCCTAACATGGTACTTTGCATTTAATAAGCATTTAATTGAATTTATGTCATTTTTCTCAATGTATTATTGATATTGTGCTATAAAAATATTAAGGAATCTTAAATACTTCTTAAAAAACTTTTAAAATTTGAGATATTTTTTAAAAATTAGAAATAGTTCATCAAAAAAAAATCATTACCGATGCCGGTATAAAATTAACACCTTTTTTTCTTTCAGAGAAGTATAAATTACAAATATGATAGCCATGACAAAGTAACAAGGCAGTTAGGAAAAGTTTGATGAAGTGTTCAATTAGTCTTTAAGTGGAGGTCCTTGGTGAAGTGTCAGCAAAAAGATCTGTCATTCAAGAGTTCTCTCTCATTGCACATTCCTGCACTGCAGTGCCCACAGAAATCATTTACCATTGAAAAATCTTCAGTAAATAACAATCCTCAAAGTTCTGCGCCTAGATTGCTTCAGTGGATAGAGCACCGACCCTGAAGTCAGGAGGACAGGAGTTCAAATCTGACCTCAGACACTCGATAACTAGCTGTGTGACCTTGAGCAAGTCACTTAACCCATTGCCTTCCAAACCGAAAAAGAAAAAAGAAGTTCAGAGTCTTAAATGAGGTGGGTATTTTTTTCCTTTTCAATTTTTAATAATATAGTTAGAAGACAAAGCCCACTAAGAGCATAAAGGAACTGCAAAGAAAGCTAGGGAAGCTTTCTAACTAACAAGAATCTTTCCAAATTTCTGTTTATTTCTGACGTGATTACCATAAAAAGGTTGTGGGGTTTTTTTCCCCTCCCATTTAAATACTAAATTAAACCTGTGCACAAAGTAGACTTGTCGGATGAGATGGGAAGATTTGGGAGTGAAGGGTGGGGCAGTTAATGCAATGAACCTGTAATTCTGGGGGACACTGCGCGCACAACCTTCATCTGAAACGTCAAGTCTCTAAGGAGAGCGGGTGGGGGGCTAGCCCTGGGATGTGGGACGCGGCATCACCGCGGGTGGGAGTCCGGGTGGGGGTATCTGGGGCAGGGGCAAGAGACGGGTCCACAGTGACACACACAGCCTGCATCCGCTCTGAGGGACTGCGGTAAATGTCCCGAGAGGAGCCGCGGATGCAGGGGCCGGGGGCGAAGGGCAGGGGAGCGCGGCCCCGGGCCGGGCGCAGGGGACTCCGGGGCCATGTTGAGGCCCCGTCCCCGCAGAAGGTGGATGGGGAGGGCCTGCCGGGGGAGGATGGCGCGGCGATGCCAGGCCGGCCCCGTCGGGGCTGGGCTCGCGGGGGATGGGGACGGATGGGGGCGCGCTCACCTACGATCGACCAGGTCCATCGGTAGAACTCGATGGTGTCGTTGACCGCGGTGGACACGGCGTCCAGCATGCGCGCCGGTTCCGAGTCCAGGAGCCCCATGGCGGCGGCGGCGGCCAGGCAGAGGCGGCGGCGGCGGCGGCGGAGCGGGTCCCGGCGGGGGAGCGGGGCGAGCGGCTGGCCCGGAGGGGACCGACGGCTGCCGCCTGGCGCCCTCCTCCTCCTCCTCCTCCTCCTCCTCCTGCTCCGAAGCCGCTGCGGGGATGGGGATGGGGATGCTGCAGGGGCGGCGGCAGCCGCGGCGCGAGCGGGGCCGAGGGAGAAGCCGCTGTCAGCTGCGCCGCGGAGGAGCCGGACCCATGGGCCGTCCGAAGGGAGAGGCGCCTTCTGCACTCTGACAGCCTGCGCGCCCGCCCCGCGGCGCCAATGGCCTGCACCGGCGTCACATGACCTGGGGGCGACCCTCCCCCCTCCCACGCGCTACCGACACCGCGCCGTCCGCGAAGCGAGAGGGCGAGCGTGGGGCGGGGGGCGGGGGCGGCGGCGGCGGCGGCGGCGGCGCGGAGAAGAAAGGGAGGGAAGGAAAACACGGGCTGCGCGTGCGCACGCGGGGGCCCCGCCGGCCGGGCTGGACCGGCCGGGCTGGACCGGCCGGGCCGGGGTCGTACGCGCCTGCCCACAGGCCTCGAGAAGAGAGCCCCGAAGGGCAGGGGCTAGGGCAGAGAGGGCCCGAGAGGATGGGGGCCCTCGCCTCCCATCCTCCCTCTCCCCCGCAGACACCTCATGAACTCCCGCCAAGAATGGGCTCCTTGGGCAAGAATTAGAGCCGGGTTGCCCCCTTCCAGAAACGTCCCCAGACGCGCGGGCCAAGGGCACGACGGCGCTGCTTGTCCTGGAGAAAAAGATGGGACCCTGGTCCACGCGCATCCATCTCCCTCCACATTGGAGAAGCTCCACATCAGTTAAAAATTTCATTGTAGCTCCCTCCGTTGTAGAAGCCAGGAAGATTCCATTGCAATTTCAGCAACACTAGATTAAATAGCACTAGGCACTGGGTTAGGAGGGCTGTGAAGATAAACTGCAGACAACCCACACCCGCACCCACCGTACATTTGATGAAGGAAAGGGATGTTCATTTCAAAAATGTTCATTTCAAAAAAAAATTTTAAGAAACCAATCTGGTTGGGCTGATAAAATAAGTAATACAACAGCAAACATTAAGAGACTAAGAAATTCTGAGAATAAGAAGAGCAGGAAGGGCTGAACAAAGTTTTATAAGGAGAGATGATGGAAGCTGAGCTGTCTATTGGAAGATATAGATAGAGGGGAGGACATTCTAGGTGAGGATGATCACGTGTGGGATTTATCAGCAGCAAATTTTCTCTATCTTCAAATCTTCTTTAAAATTGAGATTGAGGGGGCGGCTAGGTGGCACAGTGGATAGAGCACTGGCCTTGGAGTCAGGAGTACCTGAGTTCAAATCCAGCCTCAGACACTTAATAATTACCTAGCCTGTAGCCTTGGGCAAGCCACTTAACCCCATTGCCTTGAAAAAAATCTAAAAAAAAATTGAGATTGAGGAGAGATAGAAGATACTGTGGGAAGAGAGGGATCCTTGGGATAGCAGGAAAAGTATACATGTGTTAATCTAGCCCCCAAGTCAAGCCAAACTGGCTTTCTTTTTGATTCCCTTCACACTACATTCCGTCTTCTATATCAAAGCCTTTACACAGTCTGACCCCATGCTGGAATACACTCCCTCCTTATCACCACTTCTTGGTGTCTAGTTTCCTTCAAAGTACATACAGCTCAAATGCCATCTCTTACATGAGGCCTCTTTTGAAACCTAGTGCTAGTAAAATGTATCTAGAAAAATTTACCTTGCATTAATTTGATATATATTTTATATGTAATTATATTTTCCCCTAAAGAATATAAACTCCTCAAGATTAGGGACTTTCATTTTTGTGTAGTGTGCCCATCATAGTGCTTGATATATAACAGATGCTCAATAAACACTTCATAATTAGTTGATTTATTATTTTATCTATTGACATAAAACAAGTTTTTACAACAGGGTCCAATAACATTTTTATCAACTGCTTTATAATTTGAGATGCTTTTCTAAAGGTCATTGGGAAAAACACTTTGACATAGTTGACAATGTCAAGACAGCATTTCAATATTTACCTTTTGCATCTTTTCAAGATTTACTCAGCTGTATACATATATATATATATATGTTTTCCTGTGTAGGAGGTATGATGAATGTGAACATAGCTTGGAAACATAACAAACCAAAATTTGGGACATTGATTCTGTGGTTTTGATAGATAATGTCCACACCCATCAAGGAGGTGCAATCAAAGTAATATGTTTGTTCATGCTTTCACCTTGTTAGGTTAATTATTCCAAGTCATGTTCTTGATACATGTCTACCTTTTTTAGACTAGAAGTGTCAATAGGATGGAAATTATGTTTGGTTTTCTTTATAAAGAACTTATTGGGAAGCCAGGTAGCACATAACCCATAACCACACTACATTGCAAAACAAAACAAAAAAAAAAAGAACTTATAACAATGCTGCACTTTAGTATTTAAATGTATTTAATAATGGTGAAATTTTAATGAAACTAAGTATTATGACTTCATTTTAAATGCTATGGAAATGCTAAGGAAAAGATGACCAACTAAAAGAAATTTCTTGTACAGTAATAATCTATTAGTTTGTATGAATTTTGCTTTCCTAGCATTAATTAAATGCATTATCTATAAAAATATCAGACTCTTATGTTATACTATATAGTTTCTTACACTTATTTGGTCAAAATAAGGAACTATCTTCTGACCTTTTTTAGTATTTAAACAAATGAGATTTAGCAATCCCTATCACATACTTGCCATTTATGAAATGGTGTCAGGGTTTTCTGGTCCATACATTTACTTTGATTCTATATGGAAACTGAGAGCTCCTAAACCTCACCAGAGGAAAATTGTTTCTCATTTTCTCTGGTTCTCATTTCTGTATTATGGAGTCCTGGTATTCACTTTGGCTACTGCAGAAGCAAGACCTTTGATTAGAAATTTGATTAGAAATTATAACATTCCAGAGTAAAGGACATTAACTTCCTGTAGTTAATTCCCTCCCTCACTCCACTCTTAGTCCTGTCCAAACAAAAGAACAAAAGAACTAGACCTGGATTTGACCACTAGGTGGCCCTAGTCATGTATAAAACCTAAACCACAGTTGCACCCTTTTACTTTACAGGTGAGAGTTGCACATTTTCTTTTCTCCCTTACATCTTCCCTACTACAATACATGGAAAAGGAATTAATAATATTATCAAATTACCATGTGTCTCTAAAGAAATCTGACAAGTTCTTTTAGGCATCCATGTTATGAAATACCCTATAGAACCTGAAATAATTCTTTTTTTTTTTGGTTTTTGCAAGGCAATGGGGCTAAGTGGCTTGCCCAAAGCCACGCAACTAGGTAATTATTAAGTGTCTGAGGCTGGATTTGAACTCAGGTACTCCTGACTCCAGGGCGGTGTTCTATCCACTTCGCCACTTAACTGCCCAGGAATCTGAAGTAATTCTACCCAAAGAATGCAGGAATGGGTCACATAATGTTCTATATATATATAAATAATGCTTTCTTTCATTGTTTTAGGTGTTATATCTTCACAATGAGATTAGAAACTCTTTGTATGTAGTGATTGTCTCTTATTAGTGGAAATGGTTTGAGGTACTGAAAGAGAAGACAACCAGACTTGTAGTCAGAAAAGCTGAATTTGAAGAGCACTCTACTACTTGATGCCCATGTGTGCAATTCTCTTACATTCCCTAAATCTCAGTTTTCTTATCTGTAATGATATATCTAAAACCTTCCTAGCTCTAAATTCTCTAATCCTATACTTTCTTTGTTCCTCATAATGTTTAACATGGTGCCAAGGATGTAAAATTATTTCTTGATTAATTGATGAGGTAATATTAAGTATAAGAACTTATGACAATAACAAAAAACTCAGTATGATAATACTAAGAAGTTCATAAGATCATGGATTTAGAGCCAGAAGGGAACTAAGAAATCATGTTCCAAATGAGGAAACTGAAGAGTAGAGACATTGAATGACTTGTCCAAGGTAATGCAAGTGGTAAATAGCAGTAATGGGGCTTAAGTTTAGCTCCTCTCATTCCAAATCCAATAATTCTTCTGCTGTATACATTACACTGCCTCAAGAATTAGCAAGAGTAGTAACTGAGATTAAATTGTGTTATTAAAAAGGGGAAAGGGATAGAATATGACTTGGAGGAGAAGAGAGGGAGAGGTATTACAGTAAGAAGGAAAGATAATATAAGAATTAGAATAGATGTAAAAGCAAGTTACATGCTACTCAACTCTGAATTCACATAGACTTGAGTTCAATGTGGAGGTATTTCAGTCAATTTTAAGTATCTTGGAAAGTTTGTTACATAATGGATAGGGCACTAGAGTTAGAATTGAGATTATGATTCAGATCCTGCCTCAGACACTTACTATCTATGTCACTCAGAACAAGTCATTTACAATTTCAGTTCTTCATCAGTAAAATGAGCAAATTGGACTAAGTGACCTTGTAGATCCCTTCCAACTCTAAATCTATTCTTTTATTATCCTATCAATGGTACTTTGTCTTAAGTTCCCACACAATTTAAAGCTCTGAATTATTAATGTCAAACTCAGGTCTAAATATCCAAAAGCCTCAGTACTAACAAACAAAACAGGAACTATGCTTTAAAATGTAAAACATTTAATTGTGACAAAACCACAAAGGAAAGAAATAGAAAACATGCTTCTGAGCAAGAAGCATAATCTTCCTTTCCCTCCCCTTGTGTACAGAAAAGGTTTAGGCTTCAGGACAGTCAGTTGGAATGAGGGTCTTCTGATGGTATAGGTACAAACATATGTTGTTCCATTACTTGAATATTGTCTCTGCTGCTTTTCTGAGATTAGATATCTTCCTGGAATGTTCTATGGTATTTTGAGAACATTCCAGAATTCCATATTTCCTGGACACTATCATAATTCCAGATGTTTCATGCACCTCACTTTTAAACTCCCATCTTTTTAGAAATCTATTTGAACATCAAGAGTCTACACCCCTTCACATAATTATCTATACACACAGTCTTGGAGAAAATTGAAACACTGAGAACTTAAGTCATTCCTATCTTTGAGAGCCATAGGGAATGGTCTTCTGTCCCACCTTGAGACCAAAATCAATTCTCTTTCCCCTGCCATGTGCACAGAAAGGAAGGATAAAAATACAAGTTAAGTTATCCTGCTTACTACATTTGCCCCAAGAAAAAAATTTTTGAAGTGTCTGCAAATGATAATGAGATGAGAAATTTAGATAGTGTATAGTCACTGCCCTCAAGGAGCTGATAATTTAGTAGGAAAGTAGTGGGATTGGAAATAAGGTTATGATGTAGTCTGCTTTAAGTATTTTTTTAAAGTGTTAAGATAAGAAGATTCTAATGATTTATAATTTTAAGTATTAACTTGATTTTAAAAAAATAGTTAGGAGTGCTTGTAAACATTTAAGAACTTAAATGCAATGATAACAACATAAGAGAGATAATTTATTATGCATAGGAAAGAAAAACCAGGAAGGAAGCTAGAAAAAGAAGACAAATTAGATGCTCTTGTGGATACCTCAGTAGAATAAATTGTTTCATTTAATGTCACAAGTGTTATTAAGTAACCTTAGAAGAAATAAAATTTAGGGTCAGCTAGATGGCGCTGCGGATAGAACACTGACCCTGGAGTCAGAAGGACCTGAATTCAATTAGGCCTCAGACATTTAATAATCACCTAGCTGTGTGACCTTGGGCAAGTCACTTAAACCCATTGCCTTGCCCAAAAAACCAAACAAACAAAAAAAAAAGAAATATAATTTAAGGGAAAGAGTACTAGGTTCATAGAATTAAGTGATACCAGAAGTCATCCCTATCAATTTAAACTCAAACAAAAGCATTCCTTGCAAGTATAAATCCTTTCTTTGAAGACCTCCAGAAATGGAGAAATCATTAAGAAGCCCTACCCCAACCCAACCACTGCATTTTGTCTGGAAATAAATTTATTCTATTTCTGACCTGCTCTAAGTGGAGGAAGTTTTTGTTATGTTATCTGAGTCTCAAAGCCCATTGGTATGGGACTCTCTCCTCATTGATGGAGATCAATGTCCTGTGCTGCCATGAGATGTGTTGGAATTGACTGAAATGAGAGAAAGGAAACTTTCAATCTTTGGAGTCTCTTCATATTCTCTTCAGGTTTTTGAATTTCGAGTACTCTTAGACTCTAACTTTGAGAGATGATGGAAGATAACAAACTCACTTTAGGTTGTTAAAGGAAAAAACTTCTGGGAAGATGATATGAAAAGGGTTGGCAGTCTCCATCATGACCCTCTCCCCAGCTTACTACACTTGAAGCTTTAGGGAACGTCCCCTTAAGTGAGACCTGGGACTTCTTAAATTGAGTTAAATTATCTCACTTCCAATGCTAAAGTTCCTTTATTCTGTTGTCTTGTATCCTATGTATACTTTCTCAGATTTCTGTGGGGTTTTTGTCAGACTTGGATAATTGAGTTACTTGGTTACCTGGTATGTGTGTACATTGTGGAACAAGTATTTGATGGGAAAGAAGTCAAGCTTGATTGTAAATCTTGTGTCCTTCTTCACTCCCATCTCCAATCAATAAAATTCTGATCAGAAGTTAGTTGAACTGAAAATCACATCCCCTAGACTAACAATATTTAATGGGTAAGATAGCTATAATTCTAACCTAGCACCCCCTCTCCCTGAAGAGTATAGAATTGCCAAGCTTCTGGCCCCAACCTCCTGCTTTCTCTCCTAGCAGGAATTAAAAGTCTCCCTTGAGAAGGGCGGGAGGAGAAGAGAATAGAGGTGCTTCCCTTCAAGTCTCACATTGATACCTCCATGTTATATGTGGGGACAATCGTCATGTCATTTTTATCAATCAACAAACATGTAAGTGTCTACTATGTGATGGAGATACAAAGACAAAAAATGGAATAGTTTTTACATTCAAAGATTTTATATTTTCTCAGGGAGACCACATGGGCATCAATATGTATATGTAAAATAGATTTAAAATAAAGTTAAGGCAATTTGGGACAAAGAGAACTAGTATTTGTAGGGCTCAGGAAAGGATATGAGTAGAAGGTAGTATTTGAACTGAATCTTGAAGGAAATGAGAGATTCTGTGTGGTATAGGTTGAAAGAATAGGCATGGGGATGCTAAGTGCAAAGGCAGGGAGATAGGAGATGGAGAGTAATGCGTAAGGAAAACCAGCTTGATTAGACTGTTGGTGCAGGAAAGACCTAATGTATAATAAGACTGTGAAGGTAGTTTGGGCATTAAAAGTCAAACACAAAAGTTTACATTTTATCCCAGAGGCAATAGAGATTCACTAAAATTTTATTAGTGGAGGATTTTTAGTCAAATTACTGAAACAATGTATAAGGAAAATCACTTTATTATGAGAAGGATGGATTAGAGTGCATTACTTGCAATGGGAACAGATAGGAGGCCATAGGTGAGAGATGGTTTAAATAAATTTACATCAACGGTTCTGTCGTAGTCAGAAAGGGATGATAAGAAATGTGTAGAGAAACAAACAAAGATCTGATGATTGTAAGTGTGTTGTACTGAAGAATGAATATATGGTTTAAAATCTGTCTGAAACTCCCTTTGATTGCTCCTAAGTCTGCCTTCTAGGGATAAACAAAAGAAACCTAATCCCTTCTGCCACATGAAAGTCCTTCAGATATTTGAAGTTACTTAATATGTCTCTCTATATTATCTTTTTCAACTTTTCTCATTCAAATTCCTTGAACATCAGTTACATGGCATGATCTCATAGTCACCTGCTTCTGATGAGCTGTTAACAATGTTCTTGCTTAAATTACCAATTAAGACTAAAAATGTAACTAGATGTAATTGGATCAGAAAGAAGTAGAGTGAGATTATCTTTTTTTGTTATGAACACTATCTCTCAATTGATACAGACTTGGCAGGTATATGTTACTATGTATAAATGTATCTGTTCTATATGTAAATATGGTCACTCAACTTCATATCATAGTCTGGGCAATAGACATTGTTCATCCACTGGGTTTTCCTATATGATTTGTTAAATTAAACTCTTTTGTGTGATTAAAGATCTTGTTTAGAAGGGTCTGAAATATTATAAATCTGGATGCAATCAGCACAATATCATTTCCAAATAGGATGATTTAGAGGACCTCACAATTGATAAGCAATCACTTTTCCATCTGAACATTATACTAGGCAGCATCCAAAACAATGACAAATACTTTGGAAACCATAGTTTTCCCTATTTTATTCTTCCATTGATATTAATAGAAGTTAATCAAAAATGTAATCTACATTGTTATATTATTCAATGAATTCCACATGATTTCAATGTATTAATGTTAGGGAGACATCTCGATATAGGAAAATCTTTGAAAGAATTTTTGGTGGTTTTTAAGAGCCAGCAGATAATACAGTAGGATCTTGTATTCTCATCAATTGTGTGTCTGTAAAGATGTGATCGTGCTATCGAAGTCATTCATGAAAGTCTGACTATTCTCCCCTTTTTAAAGAAGTCCTCCCCTTGGGGCAGCTAGGTGGCGCAGTGGATAGAGCACCAGCCCTGGAGTTAGAAGTACCTGAGTTCAAATCCAGCTTCAGACACTTAATAATTACTTAGCTGTGTGGCCTTGGGCAAGCCACTTGACCCCATTGCCTTGCAAAAACCTTAAAAAAAAGATATCTTCTCCTTCATCAATAAAGATATTCTCCCTTTCACCAAAGATATCCTCAATGTGAGTGAAAATTATTCACAAAAACTTTTTTTTTTAGAGATTGGGAAGGAAGTATATAGGTCAAGAATAATTATTTTTCATTTTTTTTGCAAGGCAGTAGGGTTAAGTGACTTGCCTAAGGTCACACAGTTAGGTAATTATTAAGTGTCTGAGGTCACATTTGAACTCAGATGCTCCTGACTCCATGGTCAGTGGTCTGTCCACTGCAGCACCTAGCTGCCTCATCAGTAGTAATTAAAGCTTTCTTAATAACCTTTCATCAGTATTAAGAATATCCTTGATTTTTACTATGACTTTCATACTTCATATATTTTTATTATCATATTATCGATCTCTTAATACTCTCAAAATTGTATCAAGTACAACATGGACCTCCTCTGTGTATTCTTAATCGAGTTGATTTTTTCCCTTTTTTTCTTTTTACAATGTTATTTTATACTACTCCATGTCAGGGGTCAGACTCCTGCAAATGTATCCCTGTAGAGAATATATATACATAATGTGGTAACATTAGCCACCTTTAAGGAGTTAACATTAGAGATACAATCTTACTACCTGATACTGCAAAATCACTTATTAACTTTCAATTTTCCAAGGCCACGAAGACTCGACCTCAGGAGCTCTCTCAGGGCCTGCCTAGTCCTAGGGCAAATGGGTGCTCACAGGTGACATGTTCCAACCAGCAACAGGGCAGCCAGTGCGGGCCTTCCACGAAGCACCTCTAGCCCTGGCGGCCGCCCACATCCTCCGCCGCCACCGCTGAGAAAAGCTCCCTTTTTTTCTTTACTATTATTTTTATTTCCTCATAAATACAGTAGGGATTATGATATTTAGTTCAAAGTTGGGAAGACACTAGGTTATTATAATATTGTCAGAGCTTTTCTATTTCCTATTCATAAAAATACCTTTTTTGTACTTACTTTATCTTGATAGTCTGAGACTATTATAAGATTTAGGGTTCCAAATACTAATCTTATAACACTCTGCCACAAATCATGTGTTGCTGTACTTTCCAGGAATCATATAGAGGAAAATCACTTAAACTCCCTTACCTTGATTTTCCATTTCCTAGCTTAGAATCTATGATCTTGTGATCCATGATATGAATTTTCTCATCTTTTACTCCTGTAGTTAGAAGTCAACTTTATTTCATATCACTGAAAAGCAGCTTCACAAAGAGAGCTTTTTAGGAAAAACTTGAAAAATCTTGAATTTATTGATTTAACCTGTACTTTGGAACACACACATAGATCACCTAACATGAAAGCATCCTGTTTCTGATAGAAAACATTCTGTATTACTCTACCACTTAGTTAATAGTATTGGAAAACAGACTATGACTCAATGTTTGACCCAGTGAGTTAAAAGAAAATTCATTTTTTGCCTAGAAATTTATACTTAACTTTGTTTAGTAGCTTTTGACCAGATGTAGTAAACCCTAGCTTCTGACTAGAGTTAAAGAACTTTTATTCTGTCTTAAATGGAGAGAGGCTTTTTAGTCCCTATACTCTAGGCAATGGGAACCAAGGGAATGCCAAGTCCAAAGTGCCTGCAAACCTACCCATCTCATTTTATATATAAAGAAACTGAGGCCTATGGAGTTTAAGTGATTTGTTCAGGTAGCAAGTATCTGAAATGAGATTTGAAATCAGATTTTGTGATTCTAGAACCAACTTCTTTTCTCTATGTGTGGCAAAAAAGCTAAAACGGAATAGAGAAATTAACAGCCTCATGCCAATAAGGGTCCAAAAGAAACAATATACCCAATGAAGAGGAGAGGAGTCAACATGGAAAGATAACAGAGAATTTTAGCAGCCCTATATTATCAGAAACATGAATTCCTCTCACCATATAATAAATTTGACTAAATGTGTCTTTCATAAGTATGTCTAGGAACATAGGTTCCCAGAACATGCCTGTTTACAAAGATCATAGTTCCCAAGTCTCTCAAAGTTTGTGTTTATGAGGTTGCTAGTGTATATATTCCTCTCAATTCTGACCAATTCATTCTACATCAATTTGTACAAGTCTTTCTACGTTTCTGTTTGTCCCTTTTATCATTTCTTAAAACATAATAATATATTCTTTCTGGCAGTAAAGATCTCCCTGTGCCAACATGCCTCTTGCTAAAGACCTCCTGAACCCTTCTCCCAAGGAGGAGAAGCAGAAGCACAAGAAGAAATGCCTGGTGCAGAGCCCCAATTCCTATTTCATGGACACAAAGTGCCCCGGGTGCTATAAAATCACCACGGTCTTCAGCCATGCACAGACAGTGGTTCTCTGTGTCGGATGCTCCACTGTGCTCTGTCAGCCCACTGAAGGAAAGGCAAGACTTACAGAAGAATGCTCCCTCAGACGGAAGCAGCACTAATAACTGAATCAAGATGAATGAGGAATTGTAAAAAAATAGAAGAAATTTGATAAAAAAACATAATAATATTTCATGACATTTAAATAACAATTTCTTTGCTAATATAAAAAAGGGGTATTATAAGATTTCTTTGTACATGGGTTCTTTTCCTTTCTGTGAAAAATGTAGTAACTTGTTCAATACAATGATCCCTCCCAATCCCAAAGGACTCATAAAAAAATGACTATCTCCAGATAAAGAACCAATAGATTCAGAGGGCAAATTGAAGCATTTTTTTTCATTTATTTTTCTTGCTCTTTTGGGGGGAACATGGCTAATGAGGAAATATATGTTTTGCATGATTATATATGTATAATGTGTATCATATCTCTTAACTCCTCAGTGAGTAGAGGAAGAGTTGGGGAGAGAGAAAGAATGTAGCACTAAAACATAAAAACACTTTTTTTTTTATTTATGGCAATGGGGTTAAGAGTGACTTGCCCAAGGTTACACAGCTAGGCAATTATTACATGTCTGAGGTCACATTTGAACTCAGGTCCTCCTGACTCCAGAACCAGTTCTCTATCCACTACACCACCTAGCTGCCTTCTAAAAGCAAAATTTTGGGGAAACTTTGCCTTAAATTTAATTTTTAAAAAATTAGAAATTCTACACCATACTCTCAGCCAAATGTAAGTCCTCCCAAATACCAATAATTCCTGGTAACTTCTTCTCTTCTCTCCTTAGTAAATGTCATTCTCCCAAATCCCTGCCAAAAGGACTTTAATCATGTAAATATGATGCAGGTTTTTTTAAACATTAAATTTAAAAAAAATTTAAATGATACACCATCAAAAATGTCCCCTGAAGTTCAAAACCTTATTTCTTCACCATTAAGTACTTAAATATCATACTACTTATTTGAGATTTATCCACAAAGTTATAGAAAACAGTAAGAGAAAAATATAAAATCTGAATTATTGCTTGACCAAAATTTCCATAGGATTCATGATATAGCAGCTATTTCCTGGGGACATTTCTAGTAATGTTTATCTCTTGGGGGATGGTAATCAGAGATATCAAGGTATGATGTATATTGTGTAGTGTATGATATACAAAATGTTCAATACTTGGTAGAATCATAAAATTATTAGCATTGAAAAGAGTTTTAGAGATAATTTGTCCAACCTCCCACATTTGTAAAATTAAGAAACTGAGTCTCTGCAAAATTAAGTCATTTTGACTAAGGTCCTACTGCTAGTATTTAGGGCAGTAGATGGAGTACCAGACTTTGAGTCAGGAAGATCTGAGTTCAAATTGGATCTCAGACACCTCCTAGCTATGTGACCTTGGACAAATCACCTAACCCTGCTTGCCTCTGTTTCCTCATCTGTAAAATGAGCAAAAGAAAGAAATGACAAACCACTCCAATATCTTTACCAAGAAAACTTCAAGTTGGGTCACAAAGAGTTAGACATGATTGAAAGAACCAAACAACAATACTCCTAGTTAGTGGTAGAACTAGAACTAGGATCCAAGTGTCCTGACTCCCATTCAAATGTCCTTTTCAATTCAATTCAATTCAATTCAATTCAATTCAGTATCATGTCTTAGAAGTAAGGAAATTAAGGAGCAGAGCAAAGTGGTTAAGTTCCTTTTCCAAGGTTACATATGTACTATGTGGCAGGCACAGGATAAAATATCAAATGAAATAATGGATGTTAATTAACTTTTAAAAGCATTGACACTACTACAACCAAAGATTTCTCCTGTGATCCTCACAAGGATATAAGTACCTGTATCAGGAGAAGACTGGTGGGGAATTTGTTGTACTTTTATATCAGTTTGGGGGTACAGAATGTCAGGAAACCATGAGTAATTTCTACCCTAAATGAAAAAGCACTTTTTATAATATCGGCCAAATATGAATAGACTGGAAATATTTCGAAAAGCAGATTAAGCCTGAGATCACTAGCTGGCCAGGAAAGTCAGTGCTCTGTCTTCTAAAGAGCTTGATATCTGAAGCAAATCTGGAGAAGAAAAAGTCAGTTTAGCCAAGTCAGACCACTCCTTAAAAATAAAGACAGTGAAGGTTTTTTGTTTTCTTAGTAAAAATTTTTCTTAGATTCTTCACTGTGTATTAAGAGTTTACTCCTTTCTAAAAGTTATATAAAAACCTTGGGGGCTTTAATCTCAAAGAGAATGATAGAGCACACTCTTCTCATAAAGAAGAGATAATATTCTAGTGAAGGATTAGAGCAGAAGCCAGAAAATGGAAACAGAAAAAAAACTCCACAAGTACATGAATAGAGAAGTTGTTCCTGACAACAACCAATAGTGACCATGGGATCAGCAAATCAGAATCTGGCAGAGGCTTCAGTGGCCTGTAGATACTATGTAACCAGTAAAGATTACATGCCAGAAAAAAACAAGACAACAACAACAACAACAAAAAAAACCAACAGGAGTACAAGGGCAAAGTGACAATTAATTGCTCTATAGTTTCAGAAGTATATGCTGTCCCTTCATAACATGTCCTGGACATAATTGGTCCCTCTTCCTTGTATGCTTCAGTTACATGTGCTTTCTATATAAATGTCCTTCCATTTTTATATTTTAAACAAATGTTCCTTATCAGTGAATCTCTCCCAACATGTAGCTACTTTTTCCCCAATATTATGTCTTACTGTTAGGCAAATATTTACTCATTTTATAGGGAAAATGATTTATTCTTACTTTTATTAGGCTATTACATAAAACATGTTTGTTTTAAAAATTATTCCATACAATTGACTAGTCAGTGAGAACTGTGAGTGAGATAACATTTTGAACAGATATAAACCCATAGAGTACTCTGAAACTGGGAAGCTTTGACTTAGTGAATTTAATGCAGTAAGTGACCTCCAGGTGCTATCCAACATGCAAATCAAATCAAATCAACAAACTGAATACTAGTTTACAGAATACAAATACAGACAAAAAAGAAGAAAGTCATCCTTCCATTCAAGGAATTTAGATTCCAATGGAGATGGATGGCACATTAAAGAGAGATGGACAGTGAAGGAAAGGGGAAGAGTGAGAGAAGATATCTGAAGGGTTATTTTGAAAAAATCAAGATATACAAGAATGGAGCCAAGAGAGGAATGAAGGAGAAAGGATAACTGACTTGGGACTTTCTTAAAATGGAGGTTCTGGTTAGAATTCACCAATTAGAGATTGTAGGAAAAAGGGACAGAAGCATCTTCCAAAGTGAGAAAGTTGCTAGAACCTCAAGAAGTCTTGAGAGTCAGGAGCTGAGTCAGAAGAGGAATAAAGGAGTGTTTTGTGATACACACAAAATAAAAACAAGATAATTTGAGAATGTAGAGAATATTAAGAGAAGGTTTCAAAATGAGCTGCCACCTGAGATGAGGTTTAAATGAAGACTAGGATTATGAGATTCAGGGTCCAGGAGGAAGTTTGTGTTAAGTGAAACAATGCTTCTTTGGCAGAGTTTCCTCATATGGAAAGCCTAAGGAATTTGTTTCTAACAGCAAAGAAGTGATGACATGGAATGGGTGTATGTTGGAGAAACTATGTAGACATCCGCTAATTGATTCTGTTCTGTTAACCCTCATGGCTAGAAGTCTTTTTTTCTGCAGGCTGTATAGCAAGAATGAGGGTCATGTTCAAAAAAAGCCTGAGTCACCTTTTGCCTAGTTTTTTCTGTTACTATATTGGTTTGACTCCTTCACTCATAATGTCCCTATGAAGGACTTAGAAGGGGAAGATATGTCTTGAGACTTCTTCCACACACGCAAACACCACCCTTTGTCCAACTCCAAGGTTATGTGACCCTGTGTGTTCCTAAGTTCTAGGTATCTACCCCAGTGGGTTTTTTTTCTTTTGTTTTAGGTAAAAGGAGAGCAGCAGCTCAGTAACTAAGTTTTGTAGCCAGGACAGCAATGTTTCCCCAAGAAGCAAGGAGTGATCATTGAGAAAGACCTTTGGGATCCAGCCCAATGGTATCTGAAACAAGTATTAATCCAGTAGCCAGGCTACATCTGGATGTGATCTTGGTAAACCCAAATCTACATAGGAACTAAAAACCAAAAAAAACTTATGCAAAGTTTGAGCAAAGTCTTCTTTTATTTTGCTTCCCTCCATAAACTCTACAATAGTCACACTGATTGTTTCTCAAAGACCACTACATCTCCCAACTCTATGCCTTTTCAATGTCTGATCCTCAACTGGAGTTTTCTCTTTCTTTACCTTTGGCTACTGGATTTCCAGGTTTCCTTCAAGATTCAGCTTTAATATGATATTCAGCAAGAAATCTTTCCCAGTCTCTACCTACCAAATTCCAATTGACACAGCAAATATCTTGCATGTACATAGTTGGCTATGTTGGAATGTAAGCTTCTTGAAGATAAGGACTTTAATTTTTGCCTTTCTTTGTATTTTCAGTTCTCCACAGAGCCTGGCACCAATAAGCACTTAATAAATTGCTTTTGAAAGACTAAAGCTTCATTCTAGGATGAAGAAATCTATAACATGATGTGCCTAGGTACCTATCTTCATAGATATCAAGGTAAAATAGAAGAACATGTGACCTTCCCAGGTGTTTAAGGGAAATATTAGTACTTTTATCAAGATATTGCTAAAGAAAATTACCTTTGTAAAGCTTAATGTTAAGGTTAAAAGGAACTGGGATTCCAGTCAGAGGTCGTAACAGTGAGAGAAAAACAGCCAATCAGGGCTTGAGGTGATAAAAATAGAGATTTACATCCCAATCCCTCAGTTTCCTAAGACACTGAGGGGTACATGTAGTAAACTGGCTCCAAGTGAGAATAGAGATTGTCCTTATGCAGTGAGAGTTATGTATTTGAGTGTGTGAAGAATGAATTATAATTGATACTTATTCCCAAGTATCACCTGGTTACTTGTTTAACATTAAACATTTAACATTAACATTAAACTAATATCTAATAATATTTCTGTAACAAAGAACTTGAATTTGGGACATGAAATTAAGAAAAACAAAAACTATGTGAAGAAAAACAGAAAAGTCTTTTTGTTCAGGTTGACCTAAGTGATGAGTATGTCGATTAATTGATTAATAAACATTTACTAAATGCCTTCTATGTGCCAGACACTATGCTAAGCTGTGGGAAGACAAAAAAAAAGAGGCAAAATACAGTCATTGTACTCAAGGAGCTCAAAATCTAATGTTTCAAATATGATGTTATATCATTTTGACACCTAGACCTATGGTGAGTATTACAGCAACTACTTCCATTTATACCATACAGCCAAAAAAAAATTATACATTCGATACATCAACTTATGAGGCATAATGTGATAGACGCTAATAAAACCTACACCCATCAAACTGGTATTTCCAAATTCTATGTCCTCATTTTCCGTTATAACCCTCAGACCAAGAAGTATTAGGTATGACTTAAAAAATAAATACATTTAATTTCCAAGACAGAAAAGGGTCATTTCTCTAGAATACCTTCTAAGGTTTATTGGAACACCTTGAAAATGGATCAACAATATTTTTTGTGCTTTTCAAGAATATAAATAGAATTTTATAATTTTTTCTTAAAAGAAAAACACAATTTTAAATTTATTTTAAAAACAAATCTGGGGGGCGGCTAGGTGGCGTAGTGGATAAAGCACCAGCCTTGGAGTCAGGAGTACCTGGGTTCAAATCCAGTCTCAGACACTTAATAATTACCTAGCTGTGTGGCCTTGGGCAAGCCACTTAACCCCATTTGCCTTGAAAAAACCTAAAAAAAAAAAATCTGGAGGACAGTAACAATTATAAAATAGTTGAAAATTTGGAATGATTTTAAAACAATAATTATAATATTTTTTGTAGCACAAAGAACTGGAAAGAAGGTAGATGTTCAGTGACTAGAGATTAACTAATCCAAATCCAGCACATAGATGGAATGGAATATTATCACTGTGCTGTAAAAAAAAAAAAAAGAATATAATATGCACAAAGAAGCATAAAAACCATATGAATGGATGAAAATTTAAGGAAATGGAAACAGAAAACAATGAATACTATGACTACAATAATATAAATGGAACAACAAAACAAATTAAACTGAATTTTGTAAAAAAAAATTAGAAGTAAAGTTTGGGAGTGAGTAACTTAGGAAAAAGACAATGACATGGTAGAGTTGGCCTGCCCCTTTTCCTGCTCACCAGGATGATGGCTTCAGGGACTAGGTTAAAAGTAAGGCCAAGGGTTAGAGGGAAGGAAGAATGATTATTGCTTGCCTTAGTAATGACCTTTATATGAAAATCAGATCATTTACTTTTGCCCATGGTCACACAACCAACTAGAAATTCATTTGTAGCACAAATTTACAGAATATTAGAGCTATGATGGATTATAGGATCATGGATTTAGGGTTTGTTTGAAGAAACTTCAAAGGTCATCTAGTCCAACTCCTTCATTTTACCATAAAGAAATTAGAACTCAAAGAAATTAAGGGATCATACAACTAGGGTCATACAACTAATTATCAGAGAATGGATTTGAATTCATTTTCTTAATTCCAAATGCCTCATTTTAGACATAAGAAAATTAAAGCCCATCAAAGTGAGAAGACTTGTCCAAGGTCACATAACTAATAAGAAGCAAAACCAACACTTGAACGCAGATTTTCTGACTCCAAGTCTGGCACTTTTTTGTTATATCAAGAAAAATCTAAACAATATTGTTTTCATTTACATTTCTTTATATACATGAATGAGAGAAAAAAATATTTAAGAACTTAAAAAGATGCAACAAATGCTATGTTCAGTGCCAAGGACAAAAATGCAAAAACAAAGTGAATCCTTATGGTCAAGGATCTATATTGTAAGAAAAGGAAACAACACAAATCAGATGAATGGAGCTGAATACCCACAGTCGTCTATGGATCTGCTTTCTCAGGGCTGCCTCCACTTATATAACTCTAACAACTGTACTCAGTTGTAGATAGAACTACCTGCTGAAGACTCTCGGATAAGCTTGCTGGTCATAATTTCATTTTCCTTATCCTCAACTGGTCTTCCTAGTTTATTTTTAGATTCATCCCTTTCCCTTTTTACAACAAAACTATGTTCTCTACAAAATTTCCTCACCTGCTATGTGACAGCTTCCACAATAAGCCAGCCCCTTGACTGAAAATTCTATTTAATGCCAAGCCCCCAAGAAGCTCTGTGATTTTGACCTGAAGGCTTATCTGCTTGTTCGTCTGAGCTACTACCCACACTAGGTTATATGAGATTATATACCTGACAGAACTGCATTTTATCTGTCCATACCCTCCTGTTCCTTTTTTGTGATATAAATAAAATAAATTATTCTCACTTACCCTAGTGTTGTAGCATCATTCACCAGAACTCTATCCTGAATTTGAATGACAGTGACCAGAGAGGGCAGTTTGGTCCTCAAAAGTAGTGGAATGATGAGGAGTGCTGTAAGAGAGTAGACTGAGACATTCAGCCTAGATATGAGAGTAAGGGAAAAGCAAAGGCTATACATGCTGTATTGGCAAGCTTGCTACAGAAGAGATGACTGGAGAGTAGTGAGTGAACTGAAACATGATTACACACAAGTAAGTAAAATACAAGTTAGGATAAGTCACATTAGATTAACTCCAGCAATATAAATAATGAAATTAGAAGAGGTATGGAAATTTATTAGAAAAGTCAGACTGTCATGAGAGATTCAAAGATGAAAGTGATTAGGTGTAAGACTATCTAGGTCCTGTTACTAAAGGCATCACAAAGGAAATTAGGAAATAGAAAACAGATTATTGAAGGTTTGAACAGATATTTCCTTAGTATCTTATTTCTTATTTCTCTCCCCCTCATAAGAGTTTTGCCTTGATCTTGAGGTAAAAGATATTTGTAGGAGCAAAGAGGACAAGAATAATTGGGGAAGTGGAAATCAAGAAAATGAGGAGTAGAGAAGCAAATAGGGGGGAAGTAGTAGAGGACAGCTAGCATAGACATTATATAGAGGTTGAAAGTAGCCATAGGAAGACAGAGATAAGACAAGCACAAATTATCCTAGTAGTGGAACCTATGCTGCTGAATTCATTTGAGTTGGGAGTAGAAACCAGTAGCTTACTCTCTGTTTTCTTCCCCACCCCACCCCCACCCACCCTCCCTTCTCTTGAGAGGGTGATAGTATAATAGATCATTTTTTTCACTTCAATTCTTCCAAGCTTCCCTCAGGGTGTGAGAGGCATCTGCTTTTTTTTTTTAAGTTTATTTTTTAAAGGGTAAAGGTGATCATCAATAGACTAGTTAAACTGTGTACTAGTGTTTGAATGCTATTAAGTAGGGCAAATGGAAAAAAACAGGAAGGGAAGGATTAATTTATTAAGTTGGCTATATTCAAATGAAAGAATGATTTATTTTAACAACATCCCTGAACAGAGAGAATACTTTCATTGGGGATTCTTTCTTCATCAAAGCAATTTAATAACACTGTGGAGGCTGGTTAGGATGAGTCAGGCAGCAGACATTAATCCTTTAGCCCCTCAGCTAGACAACCCCAAAAGGTAGCATGATGACATTCACATCTGGACCAGAGTAGTTAGCCCTAGGATAATTCTACCTACACAATGATGAAGGAGGAGTAAAGCCTATTCACCAATTCTGCAAGCCGTATAGGAGCTTGTTTGAGGATTTAAGATGCTTTCTCCCCTTCTTTTCTCTGTTTTATTATGTTAGATATTTTAAATTTTTCTTTCTGATATTACTGTTACTACTTTTAAGGCATAAATAACCTTGGAGTTATTTTTGTTGTAAAATTTTTATTTAAAATTTCTTTTCTGAGATGCTGTTGGATTTTGGGTTGAATTTAGCTTAGATTTTGTTTTGTTTTATTTTGAGGGGGATTACTATTTATTTTGAATATGTTTCCATACTTTTCTCTCTTTCTTTCTACAAGGGATGGGTGGGGAACAAATTCCTTCTAACAAATAAGCAAATTTGAGCAAAACAAATTCTTATATTAGCCATGTCCAAGAAATGCATTCTCATTTTACATATTAACTTATTACCTTTGTCAAGAGGCAGATAGAATTTTTCATCATTGCTCCTCTGGAAACATGACAGCTCATTGGGTTAATCAGAGTTCTCAAGTCTTTCAAAAGTGTTTTTCAAGTTGATATTATAGTATATTGTTCTCCTGGTTCTGTAGACTTCAATTTTTTTCTGCATCAGTCTATACATGTTTCACCAGATTTCAGTGAAACCATCTTTCCATTTTTTTATGGCATAATTCCATTACATATACCCTTATTAATTCAATCATTTCCCTCATTTAAAAAAATCCTTAGAATTTTTCATGTATAATTTTTGGGAAAAAACATTCTTTGCTCTTCCAATGAGGTGTTGCAAACTGATGGGGGGGGGTGGGCAGAAGAAAGGATTCAGGGTTAAACAACCATCCAGGATCAAATAGCTAGTAAGTGTCTGAGGTCAAATTTGAACTCATGTCTTCCTGATTCCAGGGTTGGTGCTCTATCCATTGAAACACATAGTTGCCCCTATATCCTGATTTCAAAAAAATTCCTTTTTCTAATTTTGATTATTTTTCCTTTTTGATTTACTACTTTTTGCATTTATTCAAGCATTTAACAGGTATTTCCCTGTATAATAATTAGGTTGTTATATTTCTATTGCCACTTGGATTTAGGGTAACTGAGAAATGAAGGAATTTCTACACTCTCTGGAAATTTAAAACAACTCAGGATTTTATTGAATATTTTAATAAAGTAAACAGGCTAAAACTTTTTCCTCCTTCAGGAGAGTCAACAAGCACTTTAGCATGGAGTGAATAACAAAAGGCTAGGCATGGTTGCTTGGTAGAAAGAGACAGACAGAGAGAGGCAGATAAAGAGAAGCAGGGATAAAGAGAGCTGATAGGGCCAGAGAGAGAAAGGACAGGCCCAAGCAGAGGTCCAGCTCAGGTTTTATAGCTTTGCCCTTTATCTGGGCCCTGAGGGCAAAAAAGGGGAAATCCCTCCCCCCCCCCATAAGTGCAGGAAACCAAGTAGAAGGTAGAAGGCTGGGGGATGGGAATGAGGATACAGGAAACAAATTTTACATTAAACAGTGAAACAATAGGAGTCAATTTCCATCTGAAGTACAAAGAGCCTTCCACTCTTTAATAAGATTTAACAGCTTTAAAGATTACAGAACTTGTTTCTGATTATAATTTTTCTACATTCATAATTCTCTGCCTATTATGAATATATAATTCAGTGTTGCTAAGGATGCCATAAATGTGATTTCTGAAACCATGTTTTGTGAAAGTGAATTTTATTTGAAAAATACAGTTCAACTACTTACTGATTGTTCGTAAATGAAACAAGTTCTACATTGCTACTAAATCTATACCCATTTAGTTGGTTAAGATCTAAGTGTTCATGGCATGGTTTGTGGTTTCTTGTTACTCTTGTTACTCTCTTTTTTAAAAAAAATTATTTATTTAAGGCAGTGGTGTTTCTTCTCTAGGGTCACACAGCTAGGCAATTAAATGTCTGAAGCCAGATTTCAACTCAAAGTAAAAGGAACTCTGGTTCTGTAGCCACTGCCTTCTTTCTTGAGTTTGATGACTGCCCCATGATACTGAGACTCAGATCCGGGAATGCAGGCTTTGGAAAGAAAACAAAGATTTAGTAAAAGAAGTTACAACCAGCTGACCAGGGCTTCCACAGGAGACTAGGAGGTAAAAAGAGATGGAGGCCCTTCCTCAATCTCCTTAAATTCTCCCTCAGAGTCCATGGGAGGGGTAGTGACCTGGGAGTGACCCAAATCCAGCATTGGAGATTTTGCCTTTTAGGGAGAAGGACTTTTTTGGGTGGTCTTGGGTTCCAGCTCCCTGGCTTCCCCACCAGAAGACAATGCAATCCAAATCAGGTTGAAGGTCAGACCCTCAGGTGTGGCCTAAATTAGATGATAAAGGAAAAAGGATAATTCCTTTAACAATGCAAACAAAAAATTTACAAAGTTTGTCTCCAACTGATCTCATCAACACTTATGCCCATCAGTTCTAGTTGTGGAATTTTAGTTAAAATACTGCCTCTTCTTCTTGAGCAGTTATTTATAATAAGGCATGTGTGTGTGTGTGTGTGTGTGTGTGTGTGTGTGTGTGTGTGTGTGTATGTATATACATATATAATGATATATTTATTATGTTTATTTAATCTCTAGTTAGTTTCCTAATCTATTAAAAGAGGGAAGTGAACTTGTTGGCCCTTGAGTAGAAATGAGGTGTAATTGATTATAGAATATCATTGATTTCCTTCTTATGATTTTATTAAAGATGCCCTCAAAGCATGTATAAATTATTCTCATCAAGATTTTTTTAGAAATGAGAAAGTAGGCAAAGAGATAGTGTTATTTTCTCAATCATCTTTTTCTTTTAAACTAATAAGAGCATCTGCTTTTTTCCAATCAGTCTTTGTCATTTTCTCTTTTAGATTTTTTTGAGATATTGTTTAGTGGTAAATATAATACAAAATAAAATAATAGCGGCAAGGTCAAAGTACTATTTATTTAAATTCTGAGGGGAACTGATACTCCCTCTTCTGGGGAAAGGGATTCACTGATTCTTAGTTCTTGGGTAGGATTTCAACAGATGGAAATGAATAGAATAAAAAGAGAAATCCTCAGTCAAACCTAGTTTGCATACATATACCTGGTTCTGGAGAAATTACAACCTAATTGTAATTGTAGTAGGTAGGGGAGAGAATGCTTTGGGGCATTTAAATTGCTCTACAGAGTTTCAGCATGTTTAGCATAAAGCTTCTCTACCATTCAGGTAATTGTGGAAGTCTTTTTTGTGGAAACTGGGTCAAAGGGCAGAGTGGGTGGAAGTGGGTTGTTTAGATGGAATGTTAATGTCTAACATTCATTAAGTTCTCAAAGAGGAATTTGCTGCTGACAAGCAAATAGGTAGATTAATGTAACTTGAATGCTTCAATACATTCATGATTTTCAGGCCATTTTAATCTTAAATTACGATCCGTACCCATAAACTGCACCAATAGGAAAATATTTATAGAAAAGTCATTTTATTTACCTGTTCACATCTAGTGCACTGGCTTGAAAGTCAGAAAATGTGATTTGGTTCTAGTTCTTTCACTAATGAGTTCAGTGACCCTAAGCAAATCTTTTAATATCTCTAAAATCATTTTCCTTTTCTATAAAATGGGATGCAAGTAATAACGCCTACCATACTACATTGTTAGAAGAATATCATGAGATAATATGTGTGAAGGTACTTTGTAAATAGTGAAGCAAATTAAAGGCAAGGAGTCATTATCATGATTTAGTCTCATGATGCCAGCTTCTAGGTGGTGTCTAACTATTTTTATATTAGGACTGATTACATCTCTCTCTCTTTCTTTCTGTACACTCACATATATACTATATAGAGACTATATGCACAGCCTAAATGCAAATATGACATATATATTGCATATGTATATAAAAGATCACAGATCACAGTGTTTTTAATGAGAAAAAGGGTTACAAAGAAGACATTATAAATTACCAATTCATGTGCTTTTCTCATCTCTATGAAGTCTTCTTGAGAATGGAATTCCTATTTATTAAGCACATTGCCAGTGAAACATAAGAACAGGCAGGTTTTTGAGGATGATTTTCTACAGTGGACCATGCATTTTTTTTAATCAAATATAGCAAGAGGAAAACAGACTTATGAAGAGGAAAATGTTTTAGTCCCAAATATTCACAATTCAAAATTCAAAATCACCATAAGTGAAAGCATCATTTAGAGGAAAATTTAAAAAAAAAATACTATTCCACTGAGATTACCTCTTTTATTCCCTATTGGTTTCCATTCAATGTTCTATAGTTTTACCTTTTTCTTTTTATCTTCCATGTTTTTTCTTTTATCATATTCTTATTGTTTTTCATGTAATCTCTGCATTGAGTAAGAGTATTTTGGCGACATTCCTGTTTTACTCATAAGGAACCAGCCTCCCTTGGGTCTCTCCTTTTTCTTAATTCCCAAATCTTTTTCTCTTGCCCCCACCTACACTGAGACTAAAAAATTGTCTTATGTTTTCACTTTAGTTGTTTATAGTAAGGAAAGATAGTTACAGGTCTCTTTCAGGTTCTGGTGTTTCTGACAGATCTTACAAGACTAGTTTGTTCAGTTATACCTTGCAACTTTGTACATATCAGATAAAACAGGGAGTGACACTATGACTTGTCCTGTAGTCACTGTTTTGGGGTTTATATGGTACAGGCACTGATCAGACCTGTTATCCCCTTCCTGCTTATGCAAGGGCCTATGGGAGAGTTAGCTTCTGTTCTTCATTCCATGTGTATCTATATACAGTTAGCAAAATATTTAGGAAGCCTTTGAGTGAAAAAGATTAATGTTAAAATGTGAGTAGAGTGTTGTTATTATATGGTGGAGATATCATTATACACTCAGGAAATTTCCTACTAGGGATTAACAATTTTCTTTCTTTTCTTTTCTAATTTCTATATTCTATATTCTTTTCTTTATTTTCTTTTCTCCCTGGCTGCCCCATTTAAGTTTTCTTTATGCACCATGCATACATATAATAAGCCACATCATATCAAGAATGAAATTAAAGTCCTGAAAAAAGTAAAAAAGCAAATAGTAATTTCTTATGTTTTACTATCTATTTATTTAGTTAATTTTTATTTTAGATTTTTGCAAGGCAAATGGGGTTAAGTGGCTTGCCCAAGGCCATATAGCTAGGTAATTATTAAGTGTCTGAGACTGGATTTGAACCCAGGTACGCCTGACTCCAGGGCCGGTGCTTTATCCACTGCGCCACCTAGCCACCCCTTTACTATTTATTTTAAAATGTTTTGCCTCAATCAAATTATAGAAATTTTCTTAAACTAGTTAGATCATAGGTCTAGGATCAAATGAGGTCCATCTAACTCAACCCCCTAATTTTATACATCAAGAAATTGAGACATGTAGCCACTGATTTGTTTCTTGGGTTCTATTCTGCCCCGTGAAAAATCATGATTCAGACTCAGGAATGCAGATTTTGGAAAGAAAATAGATTTATAAAAGGAAGTTACAGCATAGTAAGAAAGTAATAGGAAAGTTAGAAAGAGTTTCAAGAGAAGACCACAAGGATTGCTGATTGAATTGACCAGGCCAGCTGGCCAGGGTACAGCAGGACACTGGAAGATAAAATGGGATCTTCCCCTTCCCTGATCTCCTTAATTTTCTCCCAGAGTCCATGGGAGGGGGCAATGACCTGGGAATGACATGACCCAAGTCCCTCATTGGAGATTTTACCTTTTGGGGAGGGGCCTCTTTTGAGCCTATGCTCCCTGGCTGTCCCATCAAAAAAACAATGCAATCCAAATAAGGTTGAAGGTCAGGCCCTCAGGTGTGGAAGGACAAAGGAAGTACAATGCAAACAAAAGCTTTACAAAGTTTGTCTCCAACTGATCTTTTCACTCCCATGCCAAGTTTTCTCCGCATCAGGCCCACCCAGGAAGTTTGAGCAACGTAGCCCAAACCTGATAATACTTTGTATTATTAATTATTATTATTAATTATTATTATTATTATAGCATCTACATATTACTGTTATCATTTATACTTTTTCCCTCAATTAGTAAAAACCTTCTCTAGGAATATATTGCAGTGACCTTTCAGGGTGTTATGTAAATGTTTTTTCCTATTTTTTTTAAGGTTTTTGCAAGGCAAATGGAGTTAAGTGGCTTCCCCAAGGCCACAGGGCTAGTTAATTATTAAGTGTCTGAGGTTGGATTTGAACCCAGGTATTCCTGACTCCAGGGCAGGTGCTTTATCCACTGGGACACCTAGCCGCCCCCTTCCTATCTATTTTCAAACCATTCTGGAGACAGACAAAAATATTATTTTGGGGTATAGACAAATGGTTGGCTGCTATGCTCTACTAGCTGGAGAGGCCATTTTGTTGTATTTACTCTTCATAGTCTTTCTTTTCAAATGATATTGTTGTTCTTTATGAAGTAAATATGAGCATGCATAGTGAGGATCAAAGTGAGCATGAGAAATGTTAAATTTTAACTCCACTGAGGCTACTCATTTGCTATGTAGTTTTGAGCAAAATCTCTTACCCAGTTTCCATCTCAATTCTTATTTGATAAAATGGCAATATGAAATTCTTATATGGAGGTGAGTGGGAGAAGAGACACAGACAAGGGTTATTAATCTGGAAGTGGCCCTGCAATGATTCTCAACTAGATCTGTTCTAGCTGATGAATTCAAATAGTATCAAATGATAGAAGCAGTCTGTTTTGGGGGTTAAAGAAATAATTGACAGGGGTGGCTAGGTGGCGCAGTGGATAAAGCACCGGCCTTGGAGTCAGGAGTACCTGGGTTCAAATCCAACTTCAGACACCTGATAATTACCTAGCTGTGTGACCTTGGGCAAGACACAACCCCATTGCCTTTCAAAAACTGAAAAAAAAAAAGTAATTGACTGAGGAAGTAACTGTGGAAGATTTCAGAATGGGGGGGTGGTAATAAGCAATAATGCAGAGATAAGTGAAAAGTAAAATGTCTAATTAGGAATTCTACAAACTATTTCATGTTCTGATGAAGCTTGAGCATCATTCAGAAGATTGTAATAGTTCAAAATAACTTTCTGAATCCTATTTTAAGTTTATTTCTGTAAAAATGCATTCTGAATATGCTGTGTTTAGCCTTTCTTTTATGTGTAGTGGTATGCATCCTGTCTCATAACTAATTTATTTGTAGAAATATTCTACATGATTTCACCCATACCCTTCTGCCTCTTTAGGTCATATATTACAAAATAATATTGAGAGTATTTTAATTCAAAGGTTTTTTTTTCCCTAATCTGAATGAGGAAACCTTTATCAGATTTTTTTTTAATCTTCAGATTCTGAAACAATGTCCAGAGTTAAATCCTTTCTAAAGACCTATATGCTTAGTTATGAATAGAATAAAAAGAACCCAAAAGAACAAAAAATAAATATACATGTACATACATTATATATATATCATTATATATATTTATATTTATTTCTTTTTCTCTATCATCTATCTATCTGTATATCTTTCTATCTATATTTGGAGTGTGTGTGTGTGGGGGGGTATTAGCTCTTTTTAGCTCCCTCCTGTAATAGAGCTCGAGGACATCTATCTTTCCCAGGTTCTGCCTGGATTCCTTCCTGCTCCCTCTCTCTCCTTGTTAGAGATTTTTTTTTAGGTTGGTTTTTTTTTTTTGCAAGGCAAATGGGGTTAAGTGGCTTGCCCAAGGCCACGCAGCTAGGTAATTATTAAGTGTCTGAGGTCGGATTTGAACTCATGTACTCCTGACTCCAGGGCCGGTGCTCTATCCACTGCACCACCTAGCTGCCCCTCTTATTAGAGATTAATGACATACTGGACATAACTGATAATGTCCAATCTAATGCATGTCCTCTCACATTTTGATAGATGGAACCCAGAATCCATTATCTTCCCCAAGTATGACCAAGGATTGACAGAGCCACTGATAGGGTCAGGCTTCTGGGACTGCTCTGGCTGAATTTTACCTAGGGCCTTATTCTTATAGTTTCATTGGAGCCTCGATGCTCACTTCAATCCTGCCTAGAGAGCCCTGAGCATCTATGCTAAACCAAAGTTAGTTTGGAGCCTGGGAGACCTCAAACTTTGTTTCCTGAGGATCAGAGCTGGATACAGCTTGAATGCCCCAAGGCTGCTTCTTTCCAGAGCCAGGTACAGGAATCTGGGCTCAGACGGTTAGCCACAGGCTTGGGGAAGGTTAAGGCCACTGATGGGCTCAGGCAGGAAAGGAGAGGCTGCATCTTCCCAGAATGCTTCAGAGTTACTTTCCTGCAACCAGAGGTCTAAGAGAAAGCTTTTGTTCTGAGGAGCTCAGACAGGTTATGCTAGGACTACCTTGAGATCTCCAGAGGCTATCTTGTGTTCAGCTCTTAAACTGACCTGGAGGATTATCAGTCCTGAGATCTTAGCAGGACTTTAGGGCAATCTTTCTGAGGAGAATCTAGAGAGGATTCATTCTATGGCTTAGTAGTGTGGTGCACCCTAAATTACAAAGGGGCATTCAAGAGGCGATCTTGGATCCTTTGTTTCTTAGGACTGAGTTACCTTCTCACAATCTCTATCATTAGGCATATTTTAAATATAATATATAATAAGATATATAATGTGGCCAAGTTTTATCAGTTATGCATGCCCTTTCACATTTTGACTAACTTCAGATGGAAACCAGAACCCATTATCTTCCCCAAATATGAAGAAGGATTGACAGGGCCACCATCAGGGGAATTTTTGCTTTCTTGGGTATGTATATTTTCTGGATGATTTACTCTGTGACCAGCCTAAGTGAAAAGGAATCAGGGAAATATGGAAATTTGGTAAGAAGAAATTCAGATTCTCTGGATGAAAGAGATTAGACTGAGGAAATTCCCAGGTTTCTTACTTCATAAGCAAAAGTTAGTGCTACTAATGTACAGTACACACATTACAAAACTGACTCTGACATGCCAAACTAAAAGAAATATCCACTGCCAAATGGGTGTATAGGATACAATTAGAAAGGAGAATCCTCTGAAGCTACACTGTGCAAAGGGAGGCAGAGTATTATGGAAGAAGAATATTGACTTTGAATCAAAGGAAATGGATTTAAATAGAACCTGTCACTTTCCTATGTGGGAAAAACATTTAACCTCACTAGACTTGTTTCTTCAGAAATTTGGATTTAGATGGTTTATAGGATCCTTTTAGCTATAAATCTATAATGTGGCCCTATTATTCATGACTCTGAAGCTTTCCTTGCATGCAAATTATCTTATTCCTTACTTATAACTTTCCTTGTTGTCATACTATATAGTTATTTTGGTTTGTCCATATACTATTAGGAAACACCCTGTTTTCCAAAGCAAAGGATCAGTAAGCAAGCTGTGCCCTGAGCTTGGCTTAACAAAAATCTTCTGTGCTCAAGCTCTGATGAACTTGGTCACAGCAAAATCCAGAATTGTTTCACATAATATTGTATTTCATTGACCAGCACTAAGTATTCTCTGTGCTCAGACAAGCACATCCATGTTCCAGTAATGAAGCCCAGCTATGAATCAAATTTGTTTCATTGTTACTGTTATGTCTTATTGTCAGGGCTTCAGCCCACTGTGTTGCCATTGGAATAAGTATTAAGATTTGCAGCACTTAAGGTGTGTCCTAGTGTAGAAGGACAGAGTGGTCAAGGGATTGGTACAAATGTCTAGTTTCCTTCCTTCTTTGCAAGTCATTACCTCACTATAGAAAATAATTTTAATGTCTGAATCCCCACTCAGTTGTTCTTGCCTGTTCTATCTGCTCAGGCCAGAATGTTTGATTCAGTTAAAAGGCTTTCCACAAAGGCTCTCTCCTGAAGTTTGACATATGACAATAATTTATCATATCTAACATGTATATACAAACTCCAAAAAAGCCCTACTCATACTTCATCCTGGTGTGGCAAGCTTAGTGGCTTTGTAAATGGAACATAAATTCTGCCAGGTTTCACCAAAGCTCAGAGAGTTTCAAGTACAATTCAAGTGAGAAAACCTTGATATCTAAGAACCTGACAAGTAGAAAGGTAATTATTGATAGTGAGTGAACACTTCTTTGAGCACGACTCATAGATCGAAGATAAATATACAGTGGTTCTCACAGTCCTGTGAAGCCTTTTTCCAATTTTGCAATGACAGAGGCCAAGTAGTAGAACTAGGGGCAGGAAGATAGTACAATCAGTTTTTAGACTATAAATACAAATTTAGCTATTGGTATGCACAATGTGAAATTCTTATCCTATGATCGACAAATTGACACACTACTAAAATAACTGAACTACATCATTATGGACAATCTCCCCAGAAACAAAACAATTTGGAAGAATAATTCAAAGGTTCTCCTTGGAGAAATAAAGGGATTGGCAGAGTTGGTTTAATTTTTTTGTGCAAAAACAAAAAGAAAACATCATTTTATACAATAATCATCTCACTAATTTCTCTCAAGGTTGTATTACTGCCTAATCTCCGCAAGACTTTCTCTATTTTACTAAGCAATTTCTCCCTGGAAGCTCATTCCACTCCTGAACTACTTTGAACATTTAAAGTAACTTTTTCCCCCCTCACTCAGATTAGCTGGTTATTCCTAGAATCTTCATTTTTCCTCAGGTTGTATTGCTTATTCATCTCATCCTCATGCCTCATACCTTTAAACCTAATCCAAACCCCTTTCCAGCTCCATTTTATGTTGTTTTCCCATTAAAGTTTAAGTTCCTTGAGGGTAAGGACTATCTTTCTGCTCATGTAAGTCAAAATGAAGATAGGCACAGGAAGAAAAACAACAAAAAATATGCTGGGAAAATGATTAAATATTAATAAATGAAAAAGGCCAAAAATTTGAAGATTTCTTATTAGTCCAGTTTGGCTGGTAAGTACTATGTGAACAGAAGAAATATGAAATTAATTCAGACAGGTAGGCTGAAATCAAACTATGAAGGACTTTAAATATCAAGCTGAGGCATTGTATTTTATCCTAAACTCTAGGATAATGATCTAGAACATTAGGTGTCACTGAGATTTTGTGTGGGATAAAGTTCTGAGATTTCTTCAGTAAAATATTGTAGATTGAAATTGGTTAACTATGTGCCCTTCCTCCCTTGACAAAGCAAACTTCTGGGATATTGTTGAAGAGTCAACTGACTTCATTTTATCTGTTGATGTCTGGAGAATCATTCAATTCCTGAGACTAAAGAGATAATCTGGTTTGGGTTTGAATTTTATGCTCTTTTCCCTAGATTAGTTTGCTTTCTTTGAATTCTATACCCCTTTCCTTAGGGTAGTTCTCATGTTTAGATTGTAAGACCACATTCCTCATTAACTAGGGTGGGGTAGTGATGGGGGGTTGGGGATCGAGTTAGGATAAATGTGATTCTTGAACCTTTAGCTTTGGCCTCAATCTCTCTAACTGATTGTGGCCTACTTCTTGAGAAACGAATAAAGCCTTTTCTTCATACCTTGAGTGATCTCCGAAATTTATTTAAGTGGCATTTGTTCCACACAGTTTGGGAACTCGTTTGGGATAGCATGCCCATTGGGGACCTTGGCTTCTCAGAATTTTGCAAAACAGCGCTGCTGCCACAAAATTCTGGCAGTTTGTCATTTTCTGGGAAGCCTTGGTTTCCCCCTGTGCAAATGACCTGAAGCGGAGAGACTGGGTAGGAAGAGAACAGCAAATCCACAGCAGGAACCTGATGTCAGTGAGGACAAAGAACAGTCTTTAAACTGCTATGCATAGAGACCCCCAAAAAAGGTAAGCCTAGACCTGGGAATCTGAGGGCACTAGATTCCTGGAGGGTCCATTTGGGTAAGCCTAGACCTTAGAATCTGAGGCCAATAGATTCCAGAAGGGTCCACTTGGGTGACTGAGGGTTGGGGGTGACCCCTTCCAGTTTGGGTGTAAGGGACTTGGATCTAAGGGCACTTGATCCTGAGAAGTCTCTGTCAATATTTAAAATGGGAAGGACCTTTCCTAAGCCTTCCCCCCTGGGGAAATCAGGTAAATAAGACTAAATTATAAAGGAAAAGTAAGAAGAAAATGATTAAGTACTGTAATGAATTTGGTCTGCCTTTGGGAGGGAGAGCCCTCTCTGAATTCCTGAGACTGGCCTGTGCTTTGAAATTCAGTTTGGAAAATTCTGTTGCATTTTGTGTGATCTCTGTGCCTTGTCTGTCTTTATGTGTTTAGAATGTCTATTTACTTGTGTCATTTGTTAAACAGGGAAAGGAGGAGTTGGCGAGTTCCCATAAAGAGTTCCTTGGGTAGCCTCATTTTGTTTTGGATATTTAGGCAGTATTTATCTAACTCTCTGGCTCTTCCCTTGAGCCTGCTTTCTGCCTGTGTTACAATGGATAATAAAAAGGAATGGATTATGGAGGCCAAGCTACTCACCCTGTTATTCTACCCTTATGAGAAGGGCCCCCCCTTCCATTTTTATGTTCCCTTCTCTTCCCAGTTCTCCATGATTCTGTGGTGCTAGAATGTTTTCCCCCATTCTCTTTTAGAAAAAGGACTTAAAGAGAGAGAGAAAATTTCTTCAGGAATAATTAGTAAAATAAATGTTCAAAGGGACCCTATTTTGAAATAAAAAGAAACAGGAAAGAGATAGTGAATATTAACATAGAAAGAAATGCTATTTTAATTTTTAAAAAAAGAGGTTGTCAGAGAGTCAGGTTAATCTTTAAGTATATAATGTGGTTACCAAGATATACCAGTATAGAGGAAACTAAATAGTTAATCTTTTCCCAGAATGATATGGTAACAAAGCTTCAGGAGTTTATCTGGTAATATTGGTTATTACAGAAAATTATGGGACATGTAAGGATTTAAGACTAGAAGCTCAACCGAACCCCTCCTCCCCAGAAAGGATTGTCCCTCTGTAAAGGTTATTCAGCTTTACTCTATTTGAAGAAGGGGGGCGGGCAGGGAATATTCTGATTAGGCTAAGGGATTTTTGGATGACTGCTTTCCTTTTTCAGAGTTTTAGCAGTTATAATCAAGAAATGCTAACTACTAAAAGCTGGGGATGGAATCCTATCTGTGGTTTCTATAGCTGGATAAGTTATGTGATTCTAGTTCAGAATAGTATGAATTAAAGTCAAGAGGAGCTAATGAAAAGGAAGTGAATATGGAAATGGGTTGAAGCATGTAGACAGAAGATTTGAGCAGGTTTGACTTTGTATACCACAGACGGATTGTGGGAAGTTTGTAAAGTGGCTTACAAATCATTGTAAGGGGAGAAGAAAGTCGTTTTGCAGCGCCCCCCCCCCATGTGGACATCAGCCCCTCCCTCACTGAGCCAGAGGTAGCTGTGCAGAGTTAAGGGAAGGGAGGGGGTTTCTTAAAGAGAAAAGCTGTGGTTTGGGGAGAGTTTAGAATAGTTTAAGAGAAGAAAGACCCTTTAAGGGGAAGATTGAGAAGTTTTAGGAGGAAAGATTTTTTATCCTTAGAGTGTCAGGGAAAGATTCCATGCTTTCTCCCTGGGTTGGGGGAAGGGGTGGTGGGTTGGACATATGGTGGTCTCAATCCCATCCACCATCTTGTTATGACTTGAACCCTAGAACGAGTCCACGTGAGAGCTTACCTGCCCATGGAGGGAGAGGGGATAGACAGGAGAGAAGCTTTAAAGGGAAAGAGATCCCTCCACAGGTGGGATATGTGATTGGAAAAAATCTAAGATCCAGGGGTTGAGAGACTCCTTTATTGAAAGGAAATCACGTTTAGTGAATATCTGCTGGCCATGTGGCCTGAGTGATAACTCGAATTGTTGGGGGTTTTTTTTTTTAAGTTTCTGAACTAGAGTTTTGGAAAGCACTTTGAGGGTTTTAAAAGAGGGATACTAGTGTTGTAATATTCTGACAATTTGTACAGAATGGGAGGAATTAAATAACCTAGATTGTTAAATTAGTTTTGGATTAAACTGTTTTAACACTATTGTAATTTGTGCAAGGAGTTTGGGATTTTAAAACTCTATTGTAACACCTTTGGGTTAAGAAAAGTGGTACTGGGTTAACTAAGAAGAGAAATACCTAGGTTATAAGGGATATTTACTGATTTCTTTTTGAAGAAAAAAAACTCTAATTGGTTTTAATGTTGAATAATGCTAACAATTGTAGCTTTATTTTTGGATAGAGCTTTTGGAATGTGAGTGCTGGAATTTCTGTATAAGGTACTCTAAAGTTTTTATCAAACCTAACTGTTGGGAAGTTAGTTGAGTTGTAATTACATTGGGTTTTTAAATGTGTCATGTATGAGATTGGATTCTGAGAATTTGGGTAAAGAGACAAAAGTATAAAGAACATGGGATTCATTTTGCTCTTGTTCTAAGGGAAATGAGAGGTTTAAATTAGAATCTTAATGTTTAATGTATATTAACAATGTATGTTTAATTTTAAAGAAGTCAAGAATGTGGACTTCTCTCTTACTGCAGACAGCTGATGGGGGCTCTGAACAAATTGCAATGGTGGGCCTTATTGTAAGGTAACTTGATGAATAAGATGTTTTTATCAGTTATGTGATTCTTTTGTAACTGCAAGATTATATTTGCGGGGCAGCTAGGTGGTGTAGTGGATAAAGCACTGGCCTTGGAGTCAGGAGTACCTGGGTTCAAATCCAGTCTCAGACTCACTTAATAATTACCTAGCTTTGTGGCCTTGGGCAATCCACTTAACCCCATTTGCCTTGCAAAAAAAAAAGATTATATTTGCAATATTTAGCTATCTATTGTGAATATGTTATTTAAATACTGTATTGTCAAAGCCTGGCATTAATGTGATTTCTTTGAAGGGCAATAAGGAAAATATGAAAAAGTATGACCCTTTCTGGGATAGATCTGTGGGTTCATGAATAATGTGATAATGGAAGGATTGCTTTAAAAAAAAATCTAGTAATTTGTGTGTTACTCTTATTGCTGTTTTGTTATAATGAAATTAATAATGCATGTTGGAAATTTAAAGCTACCTAAGATATTTTAATAGTTTTAAAGAATTCTGAAAAGTAATTTGTATGTTAGGGGGCAGCTGGGTGGCGCAGTAGTTAGAGCACTGGCCCTGGAGTCAGGAGACCTGGGTTCAGGTCAGGAATCAGATACTTAGTGATTGTCTAGCTGTGTGACCTTGGGCAAGTCACTTAACCCCAATTGCCTTGCCAAAACAAAAATAACCATTTATATGCTGAGTATGTCTAGTAGGTAAACAAGTTTATGTATAGAAGTTTCTAACTATATATATGTGTGTATATGTATGTATATATATATATTAATTGGGAATATTTTAGATCTATACGTAGATTCCAAAGCAGTGGTTGTTTGCTTTGAAGTTAAAGCACTGTATAATATAGGAAAGATAAACACAAGATATTTCTCTATGCAATCTCCTGGACAAAGGAGGCATTTATTTGTTGTAAGATACAACAGGCTAGAAGGAGGTTTCTCTAGCCTAGGGGAATCTGATATGCCATCTTTATATTTACAAATAGAGTAGATATGATTTCAGACAAAGGGATGTCTCTGGTAAGAGGTAGGACACAGGCCTGTAGGGCCAGTCATAGTTAGAATATCTGGTTTTAGGCAAAGACCCAGGAAGGATACTCAGAGCTTTAGGTAGGGGTTTCATTGATTGGGACTCCATTAAGATTATAACTGGAATGTAGTGAATTGTATTCACTGGAAGTTCTAACTAGGTAAAACAACCATTTTAGATCGAGGGACTTTTAATTTTCTCTTATGTCAGATACCAAACAAAAAGAAATGCTACTGGGTAAATGTTACGTTCTTGGAGCCAAGGAAGACAAGGACGTCAGGTGACAGGGATGGGCAGTCAGAGGGGTGACTTCTCAGTATGGCTGAGGTTGGATCCCTTTGACTTGATTTCCCCAAAATGACATTTGTATAATATCTCACCTGGAAGAATAAATCTGGCCTAAGACATTTGACTTACTCACATAACCTGCCTGGACACTGACATTCAATACTTATATCTGTAAAGGAATTTTCCTTTAATGTCCTGCATCTTTATGGTTAGTTACTAAGCAAACTAAAAAGGTTTTGGGTGAATTGGATCTAATAGCCAGAGATAGGTTAGGTGTCTGGCTCTGACAACTGTTATCAGCTACATGCTAAGGTAGGAATTAAGTTTCCTTAGTTTTTTTTTTTTTGTGTGTGTGTGTTAGAGGGGACATTTAGGTAAGGAGAAGTGTTGGGAGCCAGGGTCTCCACAAAGAAGAATGGAAAATTCTTAGGATAATTACAGTTTCAAATTCTAGTTTAAGGAAAGGAATGTGAGTTAGATAAGTACACCAGGAATAGGAAAATATGGGAATAATTGGAAAAAAAAATCATTTTGGTTAAGGATGTTAGAGTCATTGTAATGAGAACAAAGGTTAAATTGTTTTATTCTAAACCAGATGTTGGGTACTCTCAGAACAAAGATGACTGTTGAATGTATATGTTACAAGCTTGTGAGTTTGCTCATGTAGTAAAATACTAATGGAAATTAAAATTGTTAAAAGTGAAGTATGTTGGGGGCAGCTAGGTAGCGCAGTGGATAAAGAACTGGCCCTGGAGTCAGTAGTACATGGGTTCAAATCCGGTGTCAGACACTTAATAATTACCTAGCTGTGTGGCCTTGGGCAAGCCACTTAACCCCATTTGCCTTGCAAAAACCTAAAAAAAAAAAAGTGAAGTATGTGTGTCAATATGGTAGTAAGGCAAAATGTAAATTGTAACAAGCTCCAGAATCTCATTGTTTTGTGATGGAAGACATGCATTTTGAACTGAATTAAGATGTTAAGCGGTTTCTTTACCAGAAGATAAGTAGTCACCAGAGCTGGAGAGGACTCTTTGGAACAGATTCAGAGAAAGCTGAAGGACATTGGATGCCTCCAAGGGAGAAGAGGAGAGGAGAGGAGAGACACTGAATCAATTCCATCTCTACCATCTCTCACCTATGTGTACATTGTTTATCTGTAACTTCTCCCTGACTCTGTAAGGATAACACCCCTACTTATGCCCTTCTCCTTATGGAAAGGAAGACGGGAGGCAGGGTGAAAATGTTCTGCATTGAAAGAGAGAAAGAGAGATTAGTGGGTGGCAGTACCCCTGGGTCTGACCTAGATTCTCAGTCACTGATCAGAGGTGCACTGTGGCACAGGATTCTGATCCAGAGGAGAGAAACACCAGTGGCATATGACTAAGTCAGTTCAGAGTAACTATTGTTTATAACTGACTGGCCAGGATATTTGCCTGGGGAGTAGAATATGTCTGAATATGTCCAGAAGCGGGGTGCATATATTCTGGATTGTACAATTTAGAGATAGGTGTCCTCAGACTCACATGAGATTAATGATGGTACCTGGATCCTTTGTAAAGATGTGCAAACTGGGGGATTTATTAAGGGAAACTGATTGTGAGTTAGTATGGACTTGCAAGGAAAGTGCAGAAGTGGCCATTTTCAAGAAAAATAATTTAAGGAACATCTCTAGGTATATTAGCTATTCTTGGGGTTAATCCAATGACACAAAATCAGGAATTTAGTTTGATCAATTTTGGAGCCTGAAAGACCTTTCTAAAGACTTTGGTATAAAACTTAAAGTGGAGGGAGGTACAGCAACCTTGGAAATGTACCTATTATCATGGTGATTATAGGGCTTATCTAAAAGGGTCCCTGGGAAGTAAGGAGGTGATCAGGGAGTTGTTATTTAGACTTAAGGGCCAACTAAGAAATGTGAAGAAATCTCAACAAAATAAAAGAGAGATTGTGTGGGATAAAGTTTTGAGATTTCTTCAGTAAAATATTATAGATTGAAATTGGTTAACTATGTGTCCCTCCTCCCTTGACAAAGCTTCTGGGATATTGTTGAAGAGTAAACTGACTTCATCTTATCTGTTGATGTCTGGAGAATCATTCAATTCCTGGGACTAAAGAGATAATCTGGTTTGGGTTTGAATTTTATGCTCTTTTCCCTAGATGTTTGCTTTCTTTGAATTCTATGCCCCTTTCCCTAGGGTAGTTCTCATGTTCAGATTGTAAGACCACATTCCTCATTAATGAGGGTGGGGTAGTGATGGGGGGGGTGAAATCGAGTTAGGATAAATGTGATTCTTGAACCTTTAGCTTTGGCCTCAATCTCTCTAACTGATTGTGGCCTGTTTCTCGAGAAACGAATAAAGCCTTCTCTTCATACCTTGAGAGATCTCCGAAATTTATTTAAGTGGCATTTGTCCCACACAATTTCTATGTAGAAAAAAGACAAGATGACAGTAACAGAGCATTCAGTCCTTATAAAACACTGTAAGTCTTTTGAAGTATTTGTCTACAAGATGAAGCACTCTAAATTTCTTAACCGCTTTGGAAGTTAACCTAACCTCATTTTCTTCATCTGTTATATGAAGGCTTGACTAAATGATTTCTTTCAGTTTTAAATCTTGAAATCTTTCTTTTTACATTTGCATTTTCTTTCCTCCCCAGATTTATTTTTCCATTTTTATGTAAAGATAATTTTCAACATTCAATTTTGAGTTTTCTCCCTCCCTCCCACCCTTCCTTCCCCTAACCCTAGGATAGCAAATCATCGGAATAGTTATACATGTATAATTGTGTTGCACATTAAATCCTGAAATCTTGATACTTAAAATCAGTTCAATCTTTTATTCTGATACTAAATGCAAATAGTATCAGTTCCTGCTTTCAAGGAATATGTAAGGTGGGAGTGTGTGGGTGTGAGCTTGGGGGGAAAAGAGAGGCTGGGACTTTAGAAAAGGAAGGGAAAAGGACAAACAGAAATATTGTATTAAATTTAAATGTTACAAATACTGTATAGATATAAATAATTTTATCAATATATAACTATGTTGATAAAAAAACAACACCCCAGAATGGGAAAAATAAAAGAAAGAGATAATGATAATATCTAGCATTTACAAAACACTTTAAAGTTAGCAAAGCACCTTGTGGCCTATAAATGTTCCAAAAGTCTTTTGGAATACCTTGTATTATCTTACTTTTAATCATCTGTTAAGCTTAGAAATTGATAGTGTGTGGGATTAAAATTCACTTAAAAAAATATAGAGACTTCTCTTAGCAAAAAAGAAAAGTTTATTTTGGCTTTTCTTGAGAAAAGGGCACACTCCAAGTCTCACAAAGGTAGTGAAGATCAAGGAGCTGCTCCAAATTGTCAAGCAAGATTATATGACCTAACTCCATCCCTTCCTCCTTCCTATCATCTCCTTCTGTGGACTCATTGGTTAGTCTTCAGAATTACATTCTACTTGTGACAATCTACCCCAGCAACAAAGAAAAGAATGAAAGGTTTACACAAAATATTACCTCACCATCCAGATGGTGAGACTAACCCAGGATTATAATTATCTTATTGAAGTAATGTAGCTTGTCTTGGAAAGCAAGGTCTAGGAACAGTCTACTTATCATCAAACAAAAGGAGTCTTATGAGCTTCTTTGGAATGTGAGGTTTTTCTCATGGAAACTACAATTCTCCCAGTTAAGATAGTTTTTCCATCAAATAGGTGACTAACTAAAAATGCAAGGTCTCTCTGGAAATAACAGAATCAGGAGGGTGCCTGGCTTGGAATGCAAGGTCTCTGTCCCTCTTTCTTCTAAGAATCATCTAAGATTAATAGTTTGTCTTTGCTTTAATGATTTTTAACCCTGAGAGTACTTTACTAGGAATATCAATACACACTCTCTCTCTTTAGGCTTTTGCAAGGCAATGGGGTTAAGTGGCTTGCCCAAGTCCACACGGCTAGGTAATTATTAAGTGTCTGAGGTTGTGTTTGAACCCAGGTACTCCTGAATCCAAGGCCGGTGCACTATTCACTGCGCCACCTAGCCGCCCCTCTCTTTAGGCTTTTGCACAGCAATGGGGTTAAGTGGCTTGCCCAAGACCACACAGTTAGGTAATTATTAAGTGTCTGAGGTTAGATTTGAATTCAGGTACTCCTGAACTCCAGGGCCAGTGCTCTATTCACTGTGCTATCTAGCCACCCTCAGGAATATTAATTCTTAAGAGGGACTATTCCACTCAATAGGGAGAAATTAAATTGAAATTAAACCTCAAGGTGAAGTGGGAAACAAATTTCAGGTGAAAAAGAGTGGCAGTTTGGGCTCCTGAGAATTTTATGGGCTCTGGCTATAATATGTGGCAACAAGGTGGTGCAGTAGATTGAGTACCTGGCCTGGAGTCTGGAAAATTCATATTAAAAAATCTGGCCTCAGACACTTTACCACTCTGCCTCAGTTTCCTCATCTGTAAAATGAACTGGAAAAGGAAATGCCATACCAATCCAAGCAAACCCCAAATGGAGTCACGAGTCTGATACAACTGTAAAACTGAACAAAAAAAAATTGAGAATTCCTTTTTTTTGCAGCAGCAGCAAAGTTTCATCAATGAACTAAATGAAGTGACTAGAATCAACATTATTTACTATGCACCGTCTACTGTGTCTAAGGGCTGTCCGACAAAGAATTTTGAAAACTCTTAGGTTGAATTTGCCTTCCACAGTACTTGGAGACGGCCAGCTTTGAATTCGAATCCAGGCCCAGATATGTCCAAGTTGTGACTCTGGGCAAGTCATTTGACCCATCTCAATGTGCTCCGTAAAGTAGTTGAGAAAGCATTATACAAATATTATTATTGGATAACAAGTGGTCGTCTTAGATTGAGAAGAGAAACGAAGGGTGGTTTGGGGAAGGAGAGGGAATCATCACTCGGGGATACAATCGGAGGAAGCTGAGGCCAAGTTGGCCCCAAAGAGCGAGACCAAGGCCTCTCCTTGGGCGCCACGACTAGAATCTTGGATTTCATGGCTCTAGGCCTCCTCAGGAAGGGGACCCTGTGGGGGCCAGAGGGAGAGGGCAGGGAAGGGGGCCTAAGGGCGGGGAGACCAAGCGGGGTTCAGAAGCTCCAGTTACACCCAGCCTCCTGCAGGGTGCAGCTACAGGGAGATTAGGTAAAAGTCGGGCCACAGCTGGGGGACCATTAGGTTCCAGAAGACAGAGAAGCCCCGCCCAGCCGCGGCGGGCGGCAGCAAGGCGAGCCCGGGCCGGGTCTGACGCTATCTGGGATAAACAGGAGCCGTTTAAAGGCCTGCGTGCCGGCGTGCGTGCGTGCGTGCGTGCGTGCTTGCGCGCGCACATTCCAACAGGGCGCTGACCCGACGTTTGCGCTTGCGTTCTTCCGCTCGCCGGAATCCACCAATAGGAAGCCGCGTTTTCCATAGCGGGGAAATTCAAACGCCTCGGCCGAGAGGCTGCGTCCGGCCTCCCACCCTCCCCGTTCTTTGTGCTTCTCGGGACCATGAGCTCTACTCCGTGGACGCTTGGGGGCCCGTCGGCTACGGGGGGCTCGTGGGGAGCCTTCGCGGGGGCTGCCGGGGACGGTAAGGCGCAGTGGAGGGGGAGGGGCAGGCCGCGGCCGCCGCGTCCTCGTCGCCCGTTAGGCTGCGCGGATGGGGGAGCGCCGCGGCCTCTTCGGCCCCGGCCAGCCCCAGCTCCGCTCCTTCCCGAGGAGAGGGGCCCCGATGTCGGGGTGGGGCGGAGCGGAGCGGAGAACCGGCTCGTTGTGGAGAGGGGCACTCGAAGGTGGGTCAGGACCCCTCCCGGGAGACATGGAGGCCTTCGGGCCCTGCGGCCTGCGCCGGCCCCGGGATGAGTAGGGGTCTGGGGGTGTGGTCCCTTAATGAGAGCCGCGTGGCCTTCCCCGCCCCGCAGCCTCTCATTTACAAACTCGGGGGCCGCTGCCTCGTGTTCCTTCCCCAATTGTGAAGCTCCGCGAGCGATAAGGCGGCGCCCGCGGTTTCCCGCAGCTGGCGTTTTCTGGCCCCAGTCGTGTTTGTATGGGCAGAAGGCCCTTGGTGACGTGTGCTGCGAGAGCCTCTGGAAACTCCCAAGCTCCGCCTCATGATTGATGGCAGGATTGCCACCTGGCAGTTTGGGCTCTAGATCTCGGGTTCTTCATCTTGCATAGACTCTTTTGCCAGTCTGGTAAAATGTTATGGGTTTTTTTTTTCAGAAAAAATGCTTTTAAACTTATAAGGACATGGAATTACAATGTAAATTATATTTTAAAAAAAAAGCTAAGGATCTCCAGGTTAAGAACCCTTGACCTAGAAGAGGTTTGGCTCAAAAAAAACAATATTGTGGTTCAGTTCTTCCATTTTGCAATCAGTTCCAATTCATAGTTGTAGCCAAATTAGGAGTTGGCTGAGACTTTGACAAGTGATTCTACAGAATCTTGGAAGTAGAATTTAGGTGACACGGTAGTAGGGACATTATAGAGCTAGCCCTGGAAGGCTCCTTAAAGGCCATCTGGTACACTTTCCCCTCCTTATTTTACAGATAAGGAAATTGAGGTGCAGATGTCCAAAGAGTTATGATCTTTGGAGAGCGTAGAAGCATGTGAACGACCAGATGCTGTGTATCTTTAGGAAAAAAACTTACATGAAAGTCCTGTTTGGATACCTTATCAGGATGGGGAAGTGACCCTGACTTCTCTTAAAACTATGCCTAGAGAGTTGGAAAGTATATAAAAGGGCAGTTAGGTGACAAAGTGGATAGAACCCTAGAACTCAAATCTGGAAGATCTGAGTTAAAATCCAGCCTCTGACACACTAGCATTGTGATCCTAGACAAATTACTTATCCCTGTTTGCCTCAGTTTCCTGATCTGTAAAATGAGCTGAGAAGGAAATGGCAAATCACTCTAGTATCTCTGCCAAGAAAATCCCAAATAGGATTACAACCCAAAGGACTGGGTTGAATTGGTTCAGTAGCAAGACAGTATGAGATTCAGTAGGTCCTACAAAGCTGGAAAAGCTTCTGGCATTTGAACAACAGACCTTGTGACAGTCATCAGAATACCGGCTTAATTAAATTCAGAGAGACTCAATATCAAGAACATTAAATAGAGCAATTCATAAAGATTATTTATTAGTCATGGAGGGATTGTGATGTGCATAGATGGGAGAATTATACATGATAGTGAATTAAATAGTTGAGGCATATTGGAACTTCCTAATTATCTGTCCTGAGAGATAATGTGGGTCAAATAATATTACCAAAGTTACATAGTCAAAACTGTTAAATCATATATGACTATTTTGCCTCTCAATACTACTGTAACAAAGGTTCCTCAATATAGTTGTGTCCTTATTTGAGAAAATTTTGTGTGAAAATATAATTATTTACAAAAACAACATTTCTTTAAAACAATAAAAATCCAGCTTATTTGAGATTTAATAATTCTGAATTTTGTTGCATTTGAAAAAAGGCAAGAAGAAAGGATGCAGGGATGGATCAGAGATGAATTAGAGGCAAAAAAAATGATGGAAAGAATCAGCTAGATCAGAAGAGGCAGGGAAGTTTAAGAGAAATTATTATTCTATAACTTGCCTATTGGAATAATGTCTAAGTTTATACCCCATTAGAAGGGAAGAAACTTATCAACACTAGAGAAGATCCCCTTGGTGTCCTACTTAAATTGGTCAATGGCTGTAGTTCCCTGGGTCTCCATATTTAGTTCCATGACTCAAGCTGTGAGAGAGAGAGAGAGAGAGATTGATTGTGTGTGTGTGTATGTGTAGTTGTGAAACTTAAATAATATTTTAGTGGCTTCATTCTCATCTGAAGTATTCAGGTATAGGCTGAGGAAAGGGGCTTAATTAAAAGACTAACATTGTACATGGAAAAATATAATTTTTGTATTTTGCTTCTAGAAATAGGACTACATTGAGCCACTTATTGTTTCTCTTTCTATCTAGAAATGGAAGCCGAGGATCTAAGTGGTAAAGAATTGCCAACGATCACTTCCATTATGAACAAAGTTAGAGATATCAAAAATAAAATTAAAAATGAAGATCTTACTGATGAGTTAAATTTTAATAAAATCTCTGCAGATACTTCTGGTAAGCCTTTTAAAAGTTCACTAAGAAGCATGTTATTTATATCTTTTGTGTCAGAATGTGACACTCTGGTCTTTTGGCCTTCCCTAAATGATTAGGGAAAGAGTCAGAAGATATAAAATCTAAAACAAGGGAAGTGATAATGATGCTGACCTTTGCCTTGGGCCAAAAATATCTGGAGTTTTTTGTTCCTTTCTGGATATTACTTTTAGGAAGGGCAATGATTTAAGTCGAAGAATATCCAGAGGAAATTTACTTTGAGAACCTCAAGATCGCTCAGTACAAGAATTGGTTAAAAGAAGTGGAGAAGTTCAGCCTGAAGAAAAGAAGATGTAGCTGACGTGATAGTTATCAAATAGTACCTTAGGGCCAAGTCCTAATTATTGTTTTTACTTGTGTGATCTCCAGCAAGTTCTTTCAGCTTTCCAGATCTTGATTTTTCTCATCCATAAAATAAGTTTAATCTGTAGATTTCTTATGGCTTTAAATTTTATGTATTTTAACTTATTTAGTTTGTATATCTTTAAGGGTTCTATGCAACAGATTTTCCAGATAATCAGAACTTTCCCTTTTGCCTTTTAAATGGAACTGTTTCTACTATGATTACCCACCTAATTATTTTCTTAAACAACGGGTGTTAAATTTAATTTCATCTTCCCAGAATGACATTGTTAACTTGCATATTTGGATGACATTAACATTTGTTTCTTTCTTATGCCACCTATTGATAACTTGTGCTATTACTTGTAATATATATATATATATATATATAATATATATATATATATATAATCTCCACACACACACACACACACATACATACATACATACATACATATACTTATTTTAAGCTATTGCTTTGATTTCTTTTGGTTCCAGAAACTAGATAAACAAGCTTGTTAGAATGCTTTGTTAAGGAAGGGCTGAATTCAGGGTTACTCTAGAATAAAATTCTGTGGACAAATTTTCATAGAATCTTTGAATTAAAGGTTTATTATAATGCATAGTTTTAGAAATAGGTCTTTGAAGTCATCTAATTCAACCTCAAAATGAGAAATCCTCACTACTTCATGGATATGTAATTGTTTTAAGGAGATCTCATTGATGGCTGTATACATAGTAGGGGGAAAAGATTAGAGGCAAGTAATCTAATAGGTTACTGGTCAATCATGAGTTAATAAGGGCCTACAATATAGTAATAGCAGTGCAATTAAAGGAAATGTTAAATATGAGACAATGATGAAAGAATTGAAAGACCTTGGTGACTGGTTTGATATGTAGGTGTTTGAGGGGGAAGTAGGAATTGAGATAAGCACGTTTGACAACCTTCAGAAATAACTAGAAGAGAGAGCTAAATAAAATATAAAACCAGATATTAGCATAGGAATCATTGCTAACAAGAGAGCTTTGGAGGTGATGGAATTCCAGTTTAACTATTTAACATCCTAAAAGATGATACTTTTAAAGGGCTATTCAACATGCCAATAAACTTGAAAACGTCAACAGTGATGACTGCATTGGAAAAGATCAGTTTATATCCCAATCCAAAAGAAAGACAATGCCAAAGAATGTTCAAATGACCAAGTAATTGTGTTCGTTTCACATGCTAGCAAGATTATGCTTAAGAGTCTCCAAGCTAGGTTTTTAGCATGATGTGAACAAGATTTACCAAAAGTGCAGTCTGGTTTTTGAAGAGAAAGAACTAGAGATTAAATCACCAACATACACTGTATTATTTAGAAAGTATAAGACCTTTGATTGTATCGATCACAACAAAATGTGACAAATGCTCGAATAGATGGGAGTACCAGATCAATTTACTTGTCTCCTGAGAAACCTGTATTGGGGATCAAGCAACTATTGTTAGAACTGAATATCTGATTAATTTAAGATTCAGAAAGGTATATGAGAAGGCTGAATGTTGTCACCCTTATTTATTTGACTTACAGGCAGAGTATTTGAAATGCCAGGCTAGATGAATCAAAAGCTAGAATTTTTAGGAGAACTATGAACAATCTTAGATATACAGAGAATGTCACTGTGATGGTAGGAAGTGAAGAAGCCTCTTGTTAGGGATGAAAGAAGAGAGTGTAAAAGCTGATTTGAAGTTTTAACATTAAAAAAATAAGATTATGACAACTGTATTCTTAGACTCAGAAATAGATAACTGTAACCATGAAATTGAAAGATGCTTACTCCTTGCAAGAAAAGCTATACTATACCCTTTGATCCAGCAATACCACTACTGGGTCTATACCCTGAAGAGATGATGAAAAAGGGTAAAAACATCACTTGTACAAAAATATTCATGGCAGCCCTGTTTGTGGTGGCAAAGAATTGGAAATCAAGTAAATGTCTTTCATTTGGGGAATGACTTAGCAAACTGTGGTATATGTATGTCACAGAACACTATTGTTCTATTAGAAACCAGGAGGGATTTGCATGAACTGATGCTGAGTGAGATGAGCAGAACCAGAAAAATACTGTACACCCTAACAGCAATATGGGGTCGATAATCAACCTTGATGGACTTGCTTATTCCATCAGTGCAACAATCAGGAACAATTTGGGGCTGTCTGCAATGGAGAATACCATCTGCATCCAGAGAAAGAACTGGAGTTTGAACAAAGACCAAGGATTATTACCTTTAATTTAGGGGAAAAAAACTGATATCTTACTGTCTGATCTTGCTACCTCTTATACTTTGTTTCTTCCTTAAGGATATGATTTCTCTCTCATCAGATTTAATTTGGATCAATGCATACCATGGAAACAATGTAAAGACTGACAAATTGCCTTTTGTGGGGGGAGGGAAGTAAGATTGGGGAAAAATTGTAAAACAAAATAATTAAAATCTTTAAAATAAAAAAAGTAAAACTATGCCAAATCTGTACAACATACTAAAAAAACAGCTTTCATCTTACTGACAAAAGTTTGTATGATCAAAGCTATGTTTTTTCCAGTACCAGTGAAATACTGTGACAGTTGTACTGTAAGGAAATCTGAACACTGTGGAACTGATAATTAAAATTGTGGTGCTGGAGAAGATTTTTGGAAGTCCCTTGGACAGTAAGGACATCAAATTTTTCAATACTTATAGGAATTAATTTAGCTTACTCATTGGAAGGATAAATACTGAAGTTGAAACTTAAATACTTTGGAGATGGCAGAAGATGAAACTGGTAGTGTCATGGAAGTTATAAACATGAACTTAAGACTTTGTAAGATGGTAGAGGATAGAAGTACCTGGTATGCTATGATCCATTGAGTCACAAAGAGTTATTTGGACATAACTGAATGAATAATAATTAGGCTATACCACAAATGGTGGCAATATGAGAAAAGGTCAGTCCTTTAATTTATGTTAATTTCCGATATGTTGAACAAATAAATGCCACAATTCTCTAAAAATTCTGCATTGAAATAACTTTTTTCAAGTTACTTATTATAGGGGCAAACAACACTACATACTTGAGTTGCTTCTTAGAATATCACTGTTTTTAGGACATTATAATGCTATGTATTTGTAATTATACCAAGTGATAAAGAAGAGGGCCATCAAGTCTATTTAAGAAGTCAGCAAAGTGTTGTAATTTGAGCACCTCTCATAACCAGTAGAATTGAGTTTGAATCATCATGATCATGTCTTAAACTCTGAGAACCACAGTCTTTTGAACTGGAAGACAGATATTATTTTGCTATCCTTTTCATTGGGTTGCCATGAGGAAAACCCTTCACAAACCATGGAAGTACCATAAAATTTGAGCTGTTATAAGTCATTTTAAGAATTCTATGATTAAAATTTTAAAAATTTTGTTATTTCTATGTAGTTGGGGGGGGCAGCTAGGTAGTATTTTAAATAGAGTACAGGATCTGAAATCAAGAATTCTCAGTGTTGCTGAATTAAAATCTGATCTTACTTAGTAGCTTTGTGATCAGGGGCAAGTCACTTAACCCTTGTTTGCCTAAGCTTCTTTATTTGTAATTGAGCTGAAGAAGGAAATGGCAAATCACTCTAGTATCTTTGACACAAAAATGTAAAAGAGGTCATGAAAAGTCAGGCGACACTGGAAACAATATGAACAAATCATTGAGAAAATCCAGTTAAGAGAAATCATTTCGATCCATGATACTTGTTAATTCTGTGAAAATTAAGATTTACTGAAGAATTCATCAAAGGATTCCTTTTAAATGGGAGGTTTCTGTAGAATCTTAAAGAGTTTTATTATATTTAATAATATATCATATATTATATAATATATATTATATTTAATCTGTCTTCCTATCAAGTACATTTAAAATGATGTAACTTATGTCTTATTTATTATGCATTATGTAATTTTATTATCTCTAATTTTTTTTTTGTTTGGATCTGATTCTTCTCTCATTATATGTTCAATTTCAACCATGCTATGTTTAGCATGGTTACAAATATAAAGCCTGTATCAGATTGCTTACTGTCGGGCAGGGGCGAGGGAAAGGAAGGAGGAAGAAAAAGTATAAAACTCAAGAGCCTTGCAAAAAAGATGACTGGTAAAGAGTACCATTGCATGTAGTTGGAAAAATTTTTGTTAAAAAAAAATGATTTAACTTACAACTTTTCTAGACTATACTATTTAAAGAAATGTTTTATTTAAAGGCAGTATTGATTGGTAAGTACCAATACTGTAATAGAAATACTAAGATTTAGATTAAGGAAATCTTATAAATGATAAAATAATGAAAAAGATTAAATAAGGAAGCAATTGTCTCAATCTCTGTCTCTGTATTTTTATTTATTTGAAAGGTGATGAGGATCCCTATTTTGAGTGGTAAAATTGGTAGTAAATTCATATTTTGGCTGTTAAAAAGACATAGAATTTAGAATACAGCATTTATATGGTACTTTAATGTTTATATCATGTTTCATGTATTTTTATCTTGGTCAGCCTAGTTATCATTTTGTAGATGAGGAAAGTCTTCCTAATTTCAAGTCCAGTGTTCTCCCCATTGTACTACCTAGCTGCCTATGTAGGTAGGGCAGCATAAGTTGATGACTTTGAGTGCCATTGTGAGAAGACTGGTTCTTATTACAGGCAATTGATGTAGGATCTTGAGTAAAATATTGATGATGTGCCAAGGCAGAAAGCACAGTAATTTTTTTGAGTACTATATATGCTAAATGATGAGTTTATAAGATATATATATATGTATATGTATATGTGTATATACACACACATACACCTTATGGATATATATTTTTTCTTTATTTTGCAATTTTCTCCCTAATCTTGCTTCCCTCCCCTCCCCACCACAGAAGGCAGTCTGTTAGTCTTTACATTGTTTCCATGGTATACATTTATTTAAGTTGAATGTGATGAGAGAGGGAGGGAGGGAGGGAGGGAGGGAGGGAGGGAGAGAGCGCATATCCTTAAGGGAAAAAAATAAAGTATAAGAGATAGCAAAATTACATAAGATACCTTTTTTAAAAAAAATTAAAGGTAACAGTCTTTGGTCTTTGCTTAAATTCCACAGTTCTTTATCTGGATACAGTTGGTATTCTCCATCGCAGGTATCCCAAAATTGTGCCTGATTGTGGTACTGATGGAATGAGCAAGTCCATTAAGGTTGATCATCGACCCCATATTGCTGTTAGGGTTGTACAGTGTTCTTCTGGTTCTGCTCATCTTGCTCAGCATCAGTTCATGCAAATCTTTCCAGGCTTCCCTGAATTCCCATCCCTCCTGCTTTCTAATAGAACAATAGTGTTCTATCACATATTTTTATATATATTTATATACACACCACAGTTTATTAAGCCATTCCCCAATTGATGGACATTCATTTGCTCAATTTCCAGTTCTTTGCCACCACAAGCTGGGCTGCTGTATACATATATATTTATATATATTTTTTAGATAAATGAACTAATATGCATAAAAGCACTTGGCAAACTGTAAAGCATTTTGTGAATAGGCTATTATCTAGTTGTATAATTTTCAGGAGTTACATAATGTTTCTGAAATTATTATTGGATGTAGTAATTTTAGAATAATTTATTTAACTTTAATGTTTGACATAACCATTTTAATCATTTTATTCAGACAATTCAGGAACTGTTAACCAAATTATGATGACAGCAAACAACCCAGAGAACTGGTTAAGTTTTTTGCTAAAAATAGAAAAAAAAAGTGTTCTTCAAGATGATGGATTTCTCAATAAATTGATTGGTCGTTATAGTCAAGCAATTGATGCACTTCCTCCAGACAAATATGGTCAGAATGAAAGTTTTGCTCGAATTCAAGTGAGATTTGCTGAACTGAAAGCGTAAGTATTAACTATACCTTATATGTAAGAATAGGTAATTTCTGTCTTTGTGTTCTTCCTACAAAGTAGACAGTAATTACTTATGAGTTCAGTCTGTCTTATGCTACCTAGATATATTGTGATTATTATTTGTAAATACTTAATAACTATATTAAATACTATATTAAAACTAATATAAATAGCTACTATTTTTAAATATATAGCTAAATAGTTCAAAATGTCTTTTTCTGAAATTCTCCCCTCCTTCCACTTCAAGTATATTTGTTCCCTATTTAAATGTCTTCATTTATTTAGGTATTTAGACTGTTCATAGAAAGTGATTTGAAAAAAATGTGACTGTGGAAATTATTTGTTATCAATTTTTTAAAATATCTTTTCATGTAAATGATAGTAAAATCCTATGTCTACTAAAGACCATTTAATCATGATCATTGACTGAAAATACATGAAGTTAAACTTCATATCAAGAAATATGTACATAATAACGCATTCTTCAGTTGTCCTGATTCATATCTGACCACTGAACCCAGATGGCTCTGGAGGAGAAAGTGAGGCTGGTGACATTGCGCAGCATCCATATCATGTGCATATCATGACATTACTTCCTCTGATGTCATGGTCTTCTTTGAGAATGAAGGACAAGCACCAACAACATAATAGGTTGCATGCCTCCTTAAATCTGTTACTCAGGAAAATTGTTCTGAATGTCTGGTATTCTCAGTGATACCAGTATTGCATGGCACTCTGAGAGAACAAACTTTTGAGGAGCTCATATTTTGAAGAATTACTGATTCTAGGTACATGGATAGAAATTTGAAGAACTTGCATAAAAAAGTTAACTTTCTATAGATCTTTTTATTCCCATCTCATCCCATTTTTCATTATGACATCTTACAGTATTCAAGAACCAGATGATGCCCGTGACTGCTTTCAGATGGCCAAGGCTAACTGCAAGAGATTTGCTTTTGTGCATGTATCCTTTGCACAGTTTGAACTATCTCAAGGTAAGATAGAGCCAGTTATCTATGTTATAAATATGTCTTATATGCAGTTTTTAAAAGATTATTTTATTTACTTGTGTATGCTTCAGTGACATGGTAAATATAACAAAGTGAATTTTGAGTCACTTTGACTTGAGGTATAAAAGCAAAATAAATCCTTAGATTTGAAATGCCATCTAAAAGCAAATATCAGAGAAATAAGTTTTATGGTTAAGAATTCTTCAATTTACAGGAAAGAAAATGAAGATGTGAACCATGTAGGAAGTTATTTTTTTTCCCCTCAAACCAAAAGTATTAATCTTCTTTGATTAAAGGAAGATTCTTCATGAAATTAAAATAACTTTACTGAGTATTTTGTAGAAAAGAAAGCTGTCAATTTAGAAATGAAATATTAATAATTTAGTTTGCCTATATTATAAGATTTTTTAAAAAAAAATTTTTTACTGTGGGAGGGAAGAGCAAATACTTGTTAATTGAAAAAATAAAATGTAACATAAAAGAAATTCTCAGGGCAGCTAGGTGGCGCAGTGGATAAAGCACCGGCCCTGGAGTCAGGAGTATCTGGGTTCAAATCCGATCTCAGACACTTAATAATTACCTAGCTGTGTGGCCTTGGGCAAGCCACTTAACCCCATTGCCTTGAAAAATCTTAAAAAGAAAGAAAGAAAGAAAGAAATTCTTAAAGTAAACTATAATCAGGAGAACATTTTATATAGGAGCAACTTTATTTAAAAAAAAACTTTGAAAGACTGATCAGTGCAATGTCCAAATACAATTCAAGAAAATTGATGATAAAGTCGACTGGTTCCCCTTTTGACAGAGTAGCTTCAACTATATACAATAAGACAGGAAAGGGACTAATTTGGGGATTGAATCATATTTATTACTTTAGGTTTATTTTTTTTTTTAAGTGACTGGGAGTAGAATTGGGAAGGAGAATAGGAATAGAATTGTCACAAAGAGTACATAATAGAGACTATTTCCTCTACAATCCTCTTTTCCTAATACTGTATAATATATGGAGGTATTCATTTTAACTCTTGCTAAAGTCAATTAAAAGTAAACAACATTTGTAAACGGAAAATGGAGATGACAAAAGAGAAAGAAAAGAGGACCTTTAATTATGTTTAAAACAAGTAAATCGAGACAAATAAAATAATAAAAATTTCATGTTGAATTTATTATACACTTTAAAAGAAAGCAAGCTGAAGGTAATTAGAGATTTACATTTTCATAAAAAATTGCCTGTCCATTGAATATAAAAACACTCACTTGGTGTTTAAGTTTAGAATTTTTAGAAACTTCTTTTAATGATTTAGAGCATTTTTCCATATGGATTTTGAGAATTTATAATTGTCTTTTGATTATTTCTCATTCTACCACTTATTCATTGGAGAATGCTTCTTAGTTAAATATTTTTATATAATTCCTTATATATTTTGGATATCAGAGTATCATCAGAAATCCTAAATGCTAGGATTTTTCCCCCTATTTTAGTCCTGTGAGACTAAATGAGAATATTGCTCACCTAATCTCTTGTCAGTTCAGTATCCTTTCTTCATTTGAGACAAATGTCTGTGTAGCCTTTCTGATTAATCCTAATCTTACCCATTATTCTCTTCTCTGAATTCTTCTAGTACTTTAAATCTAAACCATTTGATCAATATTTTGTTGTGTTATGTTTTATTTTATTTATTTTGTCTCTCCAGTGTTTGAGTTTATTGAGAGTAAAAACTGTTATCTACATCATTGGTGTCAAACTCAGGAATCAGATTAAAATAAAATTGGGGACTATTTTAAAAAATCAATAAAAATTAATGTAGGTTATGGTAATTTATAGTTGTATTAGTCAATATGTGACTCACAGGGATCAATTTCAATTTAAGTATGACACCACTCTTCTCCATTTTATATTGTCTATATTGTTAATACACTCAATTAAAATACATTTTTAGTGCCCTTCAGTTTGTGGGTAAAATATATAAATTAAAGTAGCTACATACTGTTATTTGTAGTCTTTGTGAATCAGTACTTGAAAGCTAATGCCAGTTAGCAATCTTAAAATCTACTTTGTGCTAGGCATTGAGGTAAGTGGTAGTGATCTGGGACATTAAAAATGTTTAATGTTTAAGAATTTGAATTACATACAGAAATAAGTCAGCTGGTTATCTAATATGTCTGACGGGTAGCAATAGCATGAATTGAGCCCAAATGATTTTTATGTATGACTGTTTTGGGGATTGTTTGGGTTTTTTTGACTGTCTATAAAAGCCATACCCCTATTGCTTACCCTTAATGGATCCAAAGATGGATACCACTTTCTGAGGTCTTAGTTATCAATTCCAGATTATTTCCTTAGTTGGACCTCTCACACTGCTTGAATAAGCCCAGCTATAGCACAGCTGAAAATAAAAAGAATAGTTCTACTATGCAACACTTAAAAAAAACCCAATATGTATCATTCTTAGCTCTATGCTAGTGTTTGTGAAGTAGTTTTTGGAATGCATATGAGAGAGCATTACATATAAGATTTTCCAGAAATTAACTTTCTAAAAGTTTGTTACAATATCAAATTATGAGCAACAATGTTTTGGTTGCATGTCTCAATCTGGACTTGAGCAACATTTGTTGATACATTTTGTTTTGAATAATAATAGTACTTTCCAGCAAATCCAAAGTAGATATCTTGAAAGCAGGAAAATCATCTAATAGCATGCCTGTGACTGATAATGCATAGATCTATATTCATTGAGTATGTACTAAGTAAGCGGATGTTTGTGGGGTGGATGATGGCTCAGGTGACTTCTATCCTTAACCTTATAATCTAGTCAGAAATATATCACTGCAAGAAAAAGACATGTTAAAAAAGCAACATGTATAAATGAGTTAAAATAGAAAAAGTATATATATTTCAGGAATATGGTATTATATTTCATAATTTCTGACATTTGGAAAGAAATTTTAAATGTGTAAATAACTTGTTTTGATTAATTTTTTTCTGTCTCTTCTAGTTGCCTCTATTCTCTGTTTTCATTCTGAAATCAGATTGAAAGCTCACTCCACTTTCCTACTTTCTGGTTTATACCTTAGAACTGCCTGACAGAATTGTAGGTTGCCAGAAAGAAATGTATTTTGTGTGAAATCAAGTAGTTTATGCTTGAGGAGAGAGAGGGTATGATTTCATTCTTATTTTTCATTGTTTGTTAGGCAACTTCAAAAAAAGTAAGCAACTTCTTCAAAAAGCTCTAGAATGTGGTGCAGTCCCACAAGAAATGTTAGAAATTGCCATACATAATTTAAATCTGCAAAAAAACCAGTTGCTTTCAGAGGAAGAAAAAAGCAACTTTTCAGGTAAATCTCATAGTACATGTTCTTCCATTTGGTCTTTTGGTCAGTTTTTTTTTGTATGATATATAGCTTGTTTCTCTGGGAAACTTTTTTATAGGAACACATTAGAAACTACATTTAAAAAGTGACTTTCAAACTTGAATCTAGAATGAATAATGAATCTGAGATTAAAGAGAGGACTCAGAATGGGATGACAGTACTAAGTCATTTCCCTAAATTCAGATTCTAGCTGTGTGACCCTGGGCAAATCTCTTTTTTTTACTTTTTTGCAAGACAATGGGTTTAAGTGGGTTGCCCAAGGCCACACAACAAGGTAATTATTAAGTGTCTGAGGTCATATTTGAACTCAGGTACTCCTGACTTCAGGGCTGGTGCTCTATCCACTTGCCACTTAGCTGCCCCCCTGGGCAAATCTCTTAACTCTGTTTACCTCAATATCTTTTAAAATGAGCCAGAGAAGAAAATGGCAAACTTCTACTGTATTTTTGCCAAATGGCTAACTTCTACTGTATTTTTGCCAAGAAAACCCTAAATGCATGGAACTCTAATAATACACCTTTGAGAATTATAGAAGCAACTTTAACATAAGGAAGATTTTCTTGTTAAGTTTCTAATATATGTGGAGGGGTTATTTGTAGATAAAGACAAAATTGATAAATTAAACTATTCTCTCAATTGTTACAGCAACTATTTTAAACACCCAAGAATTGTTCCAAAACCCACTTGGAAATTTACAAACTAGAAATATTAATTGTGATTCCAGAAGACTGTCTAATGTGACCAGATTTTTATATGGGTAAGAAAACTGAGTTATTGAAGATGCCTTTACACTTTGGTGTACTGTAAAGCTATTGTATTTTAAAATTTTTACGTAGTTCTTTTTTTTTTTAAGGGAGAACATACTTCCTCAGGATATCAAAACGAACAGTAGAAATCCCTTGAAGCAGTTAAACAAATCTAAACTGGTAAGAATGGTAGTGATGATTGTGAGGGACTGGGCTTTGGATTTGATTTAATTTCACAGTTACTTCAATCTTTCCAAAAACATCTAGTCATGCCCATTTGGAAGGGTCCCAGTTAATCTCATAAATAGTCCAGGTGGAACAGTGGAAACCGATGGTCCAATTGGGCAGAGCTTTCCAAAAAGGTAAGAAATTTGTGTGTGTGTGTGTGTGTGTGTGTGTGTGTGTGTGTGTGTGTGTGTGTTTTAATATGTTCAGGAAAGCTATTAAAATTATCTTTGTTTTATGAACTAATTTTAGTGATTAAAATTGCATTTACTTTTAAAGTCCTATTTAAGCATTATTTATTAATTATTTACTGTGGTGCTTCTACTAGACACTGGAGATTCAAAACTCCATAGAGAAGTAAAAACAAAATATGTGAAAAGTAAATGGTGGTGGTGGTGGGGAGAGATTAATTGGAATAAAGATAGATACCTAACTATAGACCTCAAGAAGGTATTCATGAACTGAGCTTTGAGGACCAAGAAATGGTATGTTATTCTTTGAAAAGAGATTTTAATAAGTTAGGTGGATTGAAAGTCGCTTTACAAAAGGGATAAGAAGTAAGAAGATAAAGTGGAGTCAGTGAATATGGAAGAGTTTTCTAAGATGTTGACAATGTAAAGGGGTTAAAATAGAGGATATCAGTAATAGTAATGTTAAGGGAATGGTATGATTAAGTGAAACTTTTTTTTTTAAGATGAGGCTATTTTGGGGGTGGCTAGGTGGCTAGGTGGCACATTGGATAGAGCACTGGCCTTGGAGTCAGGAGTACCTGAATTCAAATCCAGCCTCAGACACTTAATAATTACCTAGCTGTGTGTGGCCTTGGGTAAACCACTTAACCCCATTTGCCTTGCAAAAACTTAAAAAAAAAAGTAGGAGAGATGATAGGACAAGAAGAGAGGATTTGACACTAGAGGACAGTGTAAAATTCAACTAGCTAATTATAGAGGGTCAGAGTTGTGAGATAGAGAACATGAATGAAGGACTGGGAAAGGAGAAAGGATTGTGGTGATAAGGTTTAGAAGGAGTAAGAGGAGAAATAGAAAGGTAGTAAGAGGAACTTCAGACCACTGGTGATGATTATCTCTTTGTTTGGATTTAATGTGTGGATCATCATGGGAGTTTGGGAAAGTGATGAATAGGAAGTGTCTTTAAAACTTTGTCATGGATCAAAGGAATTGTGGACACTTTCTTTTTTTAAAAAATCATGTTTTGGGGCAGCTAGGTTGTGCAGTGGATAGAGCACTGACCCTGGAGTCAGGAGTACCTGAGTTCAAATCTGGCCTCAGGCACTTAGTAATTACCTAGCTGTGTGGCCTTGGGCAAGCCACAACCCCATTTGCCTTGCAAAAAAACCCCTTAAAATAATCATGTTTCATGTGAGTAGGGAGTCAGAAGATCTGGGTTCAAATTTTCCCTCAGTCATTTCTTTATGAATGTTTAATTCATTCAATTTCGCTAGGCTTTGGCTTCTTCATCTTTTAACCACTGAAGTACCTTCCAGCTTTAAAGATATGACTGTGGTCTTATGATCAGCTTCATTGTTGGAAGTATGGGAAAAGATAGTCCTTTTGTCCATGTGAAACTTAGAAGGACCCATTAGTACAGGAAATCTCAAAAGTCTTGGTGCATTTTTAAGCTGTTAAAGCTTAGTAACTTTGGATAATTGTATGTATGTATGGGCAAATCCAGGATACAAACACCCAACTTTTAAATATTACTTACGTATAAGTAGCAAACAACTATTCCTGTTAGACCTCATGATTCTTTAATATGATTGATAGGCAGTCAGTGTCAATGGTTATAAATCTTGTTACATTGTATATGCTATGGCTTTTTAAAATTAATTTATTTTTAATATTCTCTTTTTGTACAAATGTTTTTTTATACATTAATAAAATATTCTTGTTTAAGAGTAAACAGAATACCCCCACACACAAAATATAGACTCGCTTGAGTGATAAAGTAAAGAGGAGAGAAAAAAATTAAAATTAAAAAAAAATAATAGTAATAATTGTAGGTATGGCCAGGTGGTGCAATAGACGGAGGCCCAGCCCTGCAGCCAGGAGCACCTGAGCCCATATCCGGCCCCATACACCCAACAATCACCCAGCCGTGTGACATGCAAGGCACCCCAACCTCACTGCCCTGCAAAAACCAAAAAAAGGAAAAGAAAAGACCTAAAATAAAATAAAATAGTAATAATAGTAGGGGTGGCTGGGTGGCGTATAGAGCATTGGCCCTTGAGCCAGGAGCACCTGCGTCCAAATCTGGCCTCAGACACCCAATGATCACCCTGCTATGCGGCTCCAAGCAGGCCACCCAGCCCCATTTGCCCTGCACCCCCCAAAAATAATAATAATGAAAAATGTGCTTCAGTCTGTGTTCCAACACCAACAGCTCTGTCGTGCGCGGATCACATTCTTTATGGTAAGTCCATCGCAAAAGTTACTTCCATATTTTTCCACCATTGCCATTGCTGATCGCAACTCCCTCCTTTCATATTTCTCCACTACCATGTACTATATTTTCTCTCTTCTTTCACTCTGACTCTGCTGTAGGGTAGCTGAGTGGTGCAACAGACAGATCCCTGGTACTGGGGCCAAGAGGCCCCGAGCCTGCCCACCACCCCTTAGGCCCAGCATCCACCTGGCCCTATGATCCTGGACAGGCCTCCCAGCCCCTTGCAAGAAGTAAAAAAGAAAATGTGTTATATCTGACCACTCTCCCGCCATGGTCCATCCTCTCTTCCATCACCTCCCTTCCCCCTTGTCCCCCCTTCTTACTCCAGATGCCTATACCCCATTGAGTATATATGTGCTGTTTCCTCTCCTAGCCACCTCTGATGAGAGCAAAGATTCCCTCATTCCCCCTTGCCTTCCCCCCTTCCATATCATTGCAATAGCTTATTGTAACAAAGAAAAAACTTATTATATGAGATATCTTGGCCTATTCCCCCTCTCCTTTTTCTTTCTCCCATTCCATTTCCCTTTTTTTCTATTGACTCCATTTTTACACCATATTTTATCTTCAAATTCAACTATGAAAGCTCCCTCTACCTGCTCTATTAACTGAGAAGATTCATATGAGTTTTATCAATGTCATTTTTCTATGCAGGAATACATGCAGTTCATCATCAAGTCCCTCATATTTCCCCCCCTCTCCTTCAATCTCCATGCTTCACCCGAGTTCTGTATCTGAAGATCAAACCTTCTGTTCAGCTCTGGACATTCCAACAGGAACATTTGAAATTCCCCTGGTTCATTGAAAGTCCATCTTTTTCCCTGGCAGAGGACATTCAGCCTTGCTGGGTAGTTGATTCTCGGTTGCATTCTAAGCTCTTTTGCCTGCCGGTATATTATATTTCAAGCCCTACGGGCTTCCAATGTAGTTGCTGCTAAGTCCCGTGTGATCCTGACTGCAGCTCCATGATATTTGAACTGTGTCCGTCTGGCTGCTTGTAATATTTTCTCTTTGACTTGGGAGTTCTGGAATTTGGCTATAATATTCCTAGGGGTTGGTTTTTTGGGATCTGTTTCTCGGAGGGATTGGTGGATGCTCTCCATTTCTATTTTGCCCTCTGCTTCTAGAACATCAGGGCAATTTTCCTGTAATAATTCTTTGAAAATGATGTCAAGGCTCTTTTCCTGATCATGACTTTCAGGTATTCCAATGATTTTTAAATTATCTTTCCTAAGTCTGTTTTCCATATCAGTTGTTTGTTCAATGAGATATTTCACATTTTCTTCTAATTTTTCATTTTTTTTTTTGTTTTGAAGTAATAAATCCTGGTTTCTCGTCAATTCATCAATCTCTCTGAGTTCTGTTCTTTGTCTGAAGGATTTGTTTTCCTCAGAGTTTTCTTATCTCTTTTTCCATCTGGCCAATTTTGCTTTTTAAAGCATTCTTCTCCTCAGTAACTTTTTGAACTGTTTTTCCCATTTGACCTACGCTGGTTTTTAGCATGCTATTTTCTTCAGCATCTTTTTGGATTTCCTTGACTACACTGCTGACTTCATTTTCATGTTTTTCCTGCATCTCTCTCATTTCTTTTCCCAGTTTTTCTTGTGTCATAGCCTGAGCCCAATTTCTCTTTTTTCTTGGAGTCTTTAGATGCAGGAGCTTGTGCTTCCTTTTCTTCAGATTGAGTGTTTTCATCCTTCTTAGGCTCATATGCAAAATATTTCTCAATGATGTTCCTCTTATTTCTGTGCTTGCTCATTTTCCCAGCCTAAGCCTGTTTTGGGGTGCTTCCTTAGCTTTTGGGGCACTCACACAAGGGTCTCAGTGTGTGAGGCTCTGTCCTCCCTCCTGGTCTGTGAATGACTATAAACGTCCCCCTCTGCTACAGGGCTGAAGTGGAGGTGGCCCTGATGTTCTATGGGAGGGCCTAGACTGTGGTCAGGATCTGAATGTGGTCAGAGCCCCAGAGTCCTGTTCCAGGGGCAGAGGACAGAGCTCTGCAGTCTCTCTTCACTCCCCTCCCTAGGTTCAATGGGCTCATGCCCTGGGGGCTCCTGCTTACCAGCTCCCCCTGCTTCTGTTCCTGGATCTGGGCTGCCAAAAGACCATGTTGCTTGCTGTGTGTGTCCTGAGGGCTGGGTTTCACGTGCTCTGGCAGAGGTCCCCAGCTGTTCCCCCACTTTGTGCCTGGTGCTCCCTGGGGGTGTAGCTCAGGAGAGTCCCCCGCTGCTGGCTCCCAGCACCCTGGAACTGCCTCCAGGAGGCTGAAGTTCGCTCTGGCCGGCCACCCTTCTGGCAGGCCGCTCTTGTGACCCTGGGGACCAGAGCCTTTCTGCTCTTTTCCAGGTTACATTGAGTAGTAGAACTGCCTCATTGGGTCCCTCTGTGGGTTCTGTCTCTCGAAAGTTTAGTTAGAGTCCTTAGTTTTGAAGTTTTATGAGAGAGCTTAGCTTCTAAGATATTCCTCTCTAGTCGCCATCTTGGATCGGCCCCCTGTCCTTTATTATCCTACTAAAATAGAGTATCTTATCTTGGCTAAACTGTGTATATTCTTCAATGCTTTCAAAATTCTTTGCAAGTAGTAGGTACTTAATATTTCTTCTGTAATCTTAAAGGAAGGAAACTTTGTTCAGTACTGGAGTGACAAATTGGGAGGTGATTTTTCTCCTAGATTCTATTAATTTTGGGTCAAGAAAGTGTACTTTTTTTTTATTTCCAAATTTCCTGTTTGGAATTCTTCATATTTTTCCTTAGAAATCATTATAATGTTGCACAGCTTAGTAATATAAATGAAGTAGGTATCCATGAAAAATGTGTAAATTGTTATGATCTTTTTGATATTATGTATGGAGTAGTTGTGCTTGTTAGTTATTTGTGCTGATTTTAATTGTATGCTTTATTAGTGAGAGGGGATGGAAACTGTTAAAATGAAAATTTTGGTTTGGAAGAATGTTTTAAGATAAGAACCTTATCTTACCCACCTGTTGCAATGTAATCCTCAATTTAGAGGAATAACAGAAGTAGTTTATTACTTCATATTTACTTAACAGTTATTTGAGATAGTATAAAATACCCGAGAGTATACCTGCTAAGAATCAAAAAAATTGAGCTAGGAAAAAACAAAAAAAAATCATTAAGATAAAAGATATTGGGAAAGTTTAATAGTACTCGGTCTTAAATTGTATTTTAAGACAATAGTTATCAAAACTATTTGGTCCTGGCTAAGAAATAGAATATTCATTTCACTAGTGAAATAGAGTGTAGGTATACAGTACATAGTAATAGATGACTATATATTTGATACATATAAAGATCTAAGCATTTGGGGTAGAAATTCACTATTTGGAAAATCCTGAGAAAACTAGAAAGCTGTCTGGCAGAAACTAGAAATAAATCATTATCTTAAATACTTTACTAAGATAAGGTTAAAATGAATTTCTGACCTAGACAAATACAGGGAGATATAAGTAAATTAGAAAATATGGACCATATTACCTATATGGAACCATATTGTGCATATTACCCTTGTGGATAGGAGAATTTATGAATGAGCAAGAGATAGAGAACATGGGACTTAAAACAGATAATTTTGATTACATTAAATTAAAAGGCTTTTTGTCCAAATAAAACTAATATAACCAAGTTTAGAAAGAAAGCAGACCATTTTGAGAGAAAATTTTATAACCGGTTTTTCAAATGAAGGCCTCATATCTCAAATGCTTTGAGAACTGAGTCGAATTTGTATAAGACTGATGGTCAGGATTTTTATAAGACCAGTGGTCAAACGATAGGAACTAGCAGTTTTTGGAAGAAGTCAAAGCTACACATAGTTGTCTGAAAAAGTACTGTAAATCATTTGTTGATTAGAGAAATGCAAATTAAAACAACTTTGAAATATCAGATTGGCTAAAATGATAGAAGGGGAAAATGGCATGCTGGAGGGGATGTGGAAAATTGGAACACTAATACGTTGTTGATGGAATTGCAAATTGATTGATCCATTAAGGAGAGCTATGTTGAATTATACCCAAGGAGTTATAAAACTGTATATCCTTTGATCCATTAAAAAAAATGAAAAGAATCTATATATATTATCCTAGTTCTCTTTGTAGTGACAAAGAATTGGAAATGGAGGGGGATACCTATCAATTGAGAAATGATTGAATAAATTATGATATATGATAATGGAATACTACTGTGTTGTAGAAATTATGAGTAGTTTGGTTTTAGAAAAACACGAATATTACTTGGATGAAATAATGCCAAGTGAAATGAGCTAAATGCAGTAAAAACAATTTTGTTTGAAGAGTAACTGTGAATGACTTAGCTATTCTAAGTAATGAGATCATTCAGATCAACTTTGAAGGACTTAAGAAGGAAAATGGTACCCATCTCAGAAAGAGCCTGATATGTATGGAATTGTGTATTGTTTGGCACTCTCTCTTTTTGTTTGTGTATTTGTGAGTGTGTGTGTGTGTGTGTGTGTGTGTGTGTGTGTGTGTGTGTGCGCGCATGTGTGTGTACACGTAGATAGAAAGATAGCTGGCTTTCTCTAAAGTGGGATTGTTGAGGTCAGGAGGGAAACAATTTAAAATTCAAAATGTAAACCACCACTCAAAACACTCAGCAGCCCCCTAAAGGAAAAAATAAATGAAAAGAACAATTTAAGATTATATATAGAGAAAGCTGGAAGTAATCTTGGAGGCCATGATTCAGCTCTCTTATTTTTTCACATAAGGAAAATAATGTCCAGAGGTTAACAAGTCATTTGCCCAAGATTGTGTAGGTAAGTGGCAGAGATGGTATTTGAACCCAATTTCTCTGACTGACTCTAGAGTTATTGTTCTTTATCCTGTACCATACTGCTTTTACTTAGTATCTACTAATTATGCAGTTATGAGTATGTTAAATATAACATAGTTATGTGCTTGATAAAAGTGAAATTTATTTCCATGGTGATTGATAAGTTGTTCTCTTTCATGGATAACAGACAAACCCCTGGATCAGAATATCAAGATTTGATTGTGCCTAAACCAAAACCAAGTGAAGATGATACATATGAGTTAAAAAAAATAAAGGTATTTCAGATTTTTAGTCTTTATCTAAAACGTATAAAAATCCTAAATAAATAAAAAATTAATTTGTTAGCTCTCTCTGGTCATGGTATTGCAATTAATTGCCTCCTATGTTCTGAAATTTACTACAAAATATTAAATGACATATATTCTCACATGGTCCCATGGGGTCCGAACAACAGATCCTGGACTCTTTTTGAAAACTCATCTTCGTTTAACAGAGGAATTCTTAATTAGTGGTTGGGCAGTGAAATGTAGATCAGTATTATCACCCAAGAAATATATGATCAGAAAAGGTGGCAGACTGTTTATATATGGAAGAAAAAAGACACTTCTTCTTGAATCCTTAATATCTTTTTTTTAACCATCCCTTTTTAGGTGTCCTATCTGGAATGACAATTAGAACAGAGATTTGAGTGTCAGGGAGCGAGAAAGAAAAATATTTTGTACCTTCTTAAATGATACATAGTAATTAAAACAAGGGAAACTGTTCCTCTTAAATAGTTTTTTAATTTTTATAGTTTTTTGTTCGGTGATAATCTCTGATTTTGGCCAAAGGACCTCTTTAATCCTGGAAAATGATGTGATATTTTAGAAGTATACTGTTTAGGATTAATATGATTTAGTATCATTTGCAAAAATGTTCAAATTAATGTAATTATTTTCGGTGAGTAAAGTTACATTAATAATAAAAAGAATACTTGGAACTTGTGATCATGAATTCACATATACTTTTAAATTTCTACCTTTTCTATAATTTCTAAACTACGCTCAGTAAAAATGATTTATCCAATATTAGCCTTTCTGTAGCCATAATTTCTAGTTAAACACAAGTTTATCTTTACTGAAAACTTGTATGCATATATATGTGTCTACATTTACATAAAAAATGCTAGGCAGTATGTCTTATGTGAATAAGTTTTTTAAAACTGAAAAAGTTGCTAAAGGTTATTACTAAAAAAATTTCAGGAGTTAACTTTAGTTGGTATTTTGAAGTTTTTCCATCTTTTCATATAGACAATTGAGAACACCTCCATGGATTTTCAGTTATCAGGTGAGAAGACTTTAGAACTTACTCCTGATTCAACAATAACACTAAAGAATAAAGCAGGATCTTGTCTTCCAACCAAAAAAGAAGGTAAGGGATCCAAATTAGAGAAATAAAATATTTCAATTCATTGTTTTTTCCTTTTTAAAAACAAATGCTTTGGAAATTTTTTCTTGGTAAAACAAGTGAATGAGCAGTAGAAGGTTACTTGATGCCAAACAATAAAATATTTGAATAAAATTGCTTTGCCTCTTATGTGTTAAGGTTGGGTAAATGTTTGATATATCTAGTAGAGAAATACAGAGAAATTGCTGTTATTTTTATTGGTTTCCTTAGCATCTTATAGTAAAAACCTGTTATCCAGCATAATTGAATATTTCAAATAATGAATATTTGAAAACTATAGTCTATATGTGTGTGTGTGTGTGTAATTTTTAGGAGCCAGTTGTGGATTTGGCAGTGCACACTTCAGAATTATAACTATGAATATCATTGATCATTGTTTTATACATACGACAAAATAGTAGCTTACATTTTAATCAGTACTTAATGTTTACAGGTTGATTGGAGCCTGAAATACTGAATAACATTTTAAGTGGATAAAATTAAATGTGATTCTTATGGTTATTGGGAGTTTTCTTTGTGGTACTCTTTAAACTTTATCTTAGGGAATTTTTCTTTATTTTTATTAAAGATATTATTTGAGTTTTACAATTTCCCCCCCAATCTTGCTTCCCTCCCACCCCCCCACCCCCATGGAAAGCACTCTGTAAGTCTTTACTTTGTTTCCATGTTGTACCTTGATCCAATTTGGGTGTGATGAGAGAGAAATCATATCCTTAAAGAAGAGAATAGAAGTCTCAGAGGTAATAAGATCAGACAATAAGATATCTGGGTTTTCTTTTTCTATATTAAAGGGAATAGTCCTTGCACTTTGTTCAAATCCCACAGCTCCTTATCTGGATACAGATGGCACTCTTCCTTTGCAGACAGCCCAATATTGTTCCCAATTGTTGCACTGATGGAATGAGCAAGTCCTTCAAAGTTGAACATCACTCCCATGTTGCTGTTTGGATGTACAGTGTTTTTTTGGTTCTGCTCATCTCACTCAGCATCAGTTCATGCAGATCCCTCCAGGCTTCCCTGAAATCCCATCCCTCCTGGTTTCTAATAGAACAATAGTGTTCCATGACATACATATACCACAGTTTGCTAAGCCATTCCCCAATTGAAGGACATTTACTTGATTTCCAATTCTTTGCCACCACAAACAGGGCTGCCATAAATATTTTTGTACAAGTAATGTTTTTACCCTTTTTCTTCATCTCTTCAGGGTATAGACCCAGTATTAGTGGTATTGCTGGGTCAAAGGGTATGCACATTTTTGTTGCCCTTTGGGCATAGTTCCTTTTTTTTTTTTTTTTAAGGTTTTTGCAAGGCAAATGGGGTTAAGTGGCTTGCCCAAGGCCACACAGCTAGGTAATTATTAAGTGTCTGAGACGGATTTGAACCCAGGTACTCCTGACTCCAAGGCCAGTGCTTTATCCACTAGCCACCCAGCCGCCCCTGGGCATAGTTCCAAATAGCTCTCCAGAAGGGTTGAATGAGTTCACAGCTCCACCAACAGTGTAGTAGTGTCCCAGATTTCCCACATCCCTTCCAACATTAATCATTATCTTTCCTGGTCATATTGGCCAATTTGAGAGGTGTGAGGTGGTATCTCAGAGAAGCTTTAATTTGCATTTCTCTAATAATGATTTAGAGCATTTTTTCATATGGCTATAGATTACTTTGATCTCCTCATCAGTAAATTGCCTTTGCATATCCTTTGACCATTTGTGAATTGGGGAATGGCTTTTTTCTCTGTATATTTTAGAAATGAGTCCTTTGTCAGAATCATTAGTTGTAAAGATTGTTTCCCAATTTACTACATTTCTTTTGATCTTGGTTATATTGGTTTTATCTGTGCAAAAGCTTTTTAATTTAATGTAATCGAAATCATCTAATTGGTTTTTGGTGATGTTCTCCAACTCTTCCTTAGTCATAAACTGCTCCCCTTTCCATAGATCTGACAGGTAAACTAGTCCTTGATCTTCTAATTTGCTTATAGTATTGTTTTTTATGTCTAAGTCCTGTAACCATTTGGATCTTATCTTGGTAAAGGGTGTGAGGTGTTGGTCTAATCTAAGTTTCTTCCATACTAACTTCCAATTATACCAGCCATTTTTATCAAAGAGGGAGTTTTTATCCCAATGGCCGGACTCTTTGGGTTACCTTAGGGAATTCTATAGCAATCAGGTCAAAATCAGAAAAAGAACAATGAAAAATGAACGATTTATATTGCTTTACTAGTATGATGGCTAAATATTTAATTTTTAATAACTAATTGGAAATATTCAATTAAAAATGATAAGTAGAATGTTCTCTTCAGTAATATTTGATCTTTTATAAGATGGTCTGCCAAAGGCACAGTTTGGATTTTTATAGGAAAGAGAAATCACTACAAAATAGAAGTAATTTTGGTGTCATCTTGTTAATGTTGAGATTTTATTATGGAATTATTTAAATAAATGTATATTAATGCAATTTTCAGAAAGCAAAATGCATTATCAAGAACCAAAAGTACCAGAAAATAACCAGACCCTTCGACAGTCTAATTTCAAATCAGAATCTTTAAACCAAAATCCTGTTACATCTTCTAATAAGTGGCAGATTCCAGAGGCAAATTGGAATGGCTTACCAGAGGTAACTTTCTTGTACATTGAACATAATTATTCCTCTTAAGTAATTTTGAAAAAAATCTTTATTTAGAATATCTTTTCCAAAATGTCATAACAATGCACTTGAATTTATTTATTTATTTATTTATTTGGGTTTTTGCAAGGCAAATGGGGTTAAGTAAGGCCACACAGCTAGGTAATTATTAAGTGTCTGAGACCGGATTTGAACCCAGGTATTCCTGACTCCAAGGCCGGTGCTTTATCCACTATGCCACCTAGCTGCCCCACTTGAAATTTCTTTTGTTGGAGTATTATCCTTAATGAAATTGATAATTAAAAAGGAAAGGTTATTAGTTATATTGAAGTTAGAATTTTTGCTTTATAATTAATGTCATGTGTTTTGGGAAACCTTCAAAAATATAAAGATAGTGTACAGACCATTAGGAACAGGGTATAAAAACTAGAAATTTCCAATATTTTGTTATAGTCTTATATTCCTGGGAAATCAGACTTCACTTGATTCTTAACAGTTAAGAATAGAAAATTAGGGGCAGCTAGGTGGCCTAGACCTGGATTCAGGAAGACTTGTCTTTCTGAGTAAAAAAATCTGACCTCAGACACAATCTCTTACCGTGGTCAAGTCATAAGTCATTTGACCTTGCTTATTTCACTTTCCTCATCTTTAAAATGAACTGGAGGGGCAGCTAGGTGGTTCAGTGAATAGAGCACCTGCCTTGGAGTCAGGAGTACCTGGTTTCAAATCCAACCTCAGACACTTAATTAACTAGCCGTGTGGCCTTGGGGAAGCCACTTAACCCCATTGCCTTGAAAAAATTTTTAAAAAAAAATGAGTTGGAGAAGGAAATGGCAAACCACTCTAGTATCTTTGCCAAAAAAATCTCAAATGGGATCACCAAGAGTTAGATACAAATGAAAAGCAATTGCAGAAAATTAGGCTTCAGAAGTGGACTGAACTAACTGTTAGGGGACTGCATGTGTATTATGTATATTTAGATGTATCTATATATTATATATCTAGTTTTGCTTCAGAATTTTTTCTTTTTTATCTATTTTTTATTATGATTATGTATCAAATTTAATAAAAATGGTTGAATGTAAATATCATTTAAATTTCAACTTTTTCGTTTTTGGTTTAGCAAAAGCATTCCAGTTTTGAACAACCTGGCTTAACTGTTTCAAAACAATCTTCACCAATTACAGCTTCCAAGAGAATTGATAACAAATTTGCGTGTAACACTCCCAGCAGCAGCAGCACTTTAAATGACTACATGGCCTGGTAAATCCTTTTTCTTTTATAGCTATTCTTTAGTGAGTTTTCATCTCAGTTTTTTTCTTAAAATCTGTATGAAAGCCTATAAGGGTGTAAAACTTCATGATAAATGGATATGACTGGACCTTTTTTTTCCCTCATAAAGTATTAGTGGAAGCAAGGATGGAGAACTTTTATAATTTTTTTTCAAAACAATTCTTGATTATTTTTCATTCACCTAAAGCAAAGCCAAGAACTCAAAATCGGAAGGAAAAAAATTTTATTAATGTTGAGGGAAAGGACAACTGAGAAATGGGAAAGAGGAACAAGTACTACATAGGTGGTTCAATTTGAATATGTTCTGAGTGTTTAGTATTGTATCAGTTATTTAAAATAGAAAAATACCCGATTTTCTGTTTTCAAATTGTTTATAATTAAAATAAATAAAGTGTTGGTTCTTCATAATACTCATCATAATAGTGACACTCTAAATGGAAAAAGATAATATCTGGGTGTGGGTGAAGAGGAAGAATGGGGTATAGTATATAGAGGTCTAGTCATTGTGTCAGGGAAACCTAGGTTTAAATTTTGCCTTTATCATTTATTTAAGTCTGTTACCTTTGTTGAATAACGTAACCTCTCTGAACCTTAAGTTTCTCATTTTTAAAATGTGAATTTTGTGATATTGTTTCACAGGGTTATCACTCAAATAAGAAAATTTTTGTAAAGCTTGTAGATTTTAAAAGAGGTGTATGTAAATGTCATTTGTTAAATCATATTACTGATTTTGGGGGACAGTCATGACTTGAGTTGATGGCCTACAGAAGAATATAATTTATAGGACTTAGGGAAATCTGTTGATTTTTTTCAAAGAAAATGAACAAAGAAACTACATTAATTATTGGAGGGTGTGGCATGAAGACATCTAACAACACAAAAACTGGTAAATCCAGTCATGCTTTTTAAAAAGCATGCTTTGGGAATAGATTGAGTGCCCTCTGGTTTCCATTGTGTGTCACTGTAACTGATTATACTTGTGAAGTAGTTTAAATATAGAATCATGGTACTTCAGTGTTGGAATTATAATCAGGAACCATCCAATTTATCCCTCTTATGGATTTAATATGCATCTGCCCATGTTTCTATGTGAAATTTCTAAGCACATCTACTGTCATAATCCTGTGGTCAGTAATATTGTATGTGATATTATCAGTCAAACTGATGAAATAACTTGCCTTAGGAATATTTCCTAAAATGCTAATAGTAGTAGGATACTGAAACAGAAAATACCTACTGAAAGGTAGTAAATCACCTTTTTAGCTCTTTCCTAAGCCTAAGTCTTTTTTTCCAGTACAAGGCAAATGGGGTTAAGTGGCTTGCCCAAGGCCACACAGCTAGGTAATTATTAAGTGTCTGAGACTGGATTTGAACCCAGGTACTCCTGACTCCAGGGCCGGTGCTCTATCCACTGCGCCACCTAGCTGCCCTTAAGCCTTTATAAAAGAACCTCTGTTGGTAGATATCTTAATTGGTAGAGTTAAGGAATCTTAAGGTGTCCCCTAAACTTGTTTTTTGAGTTGCCGTACTTTTTGAAACACTGACCTCAGAGCATACAGGATATTCTTAATGTGTCTTGGGTGTCAAGCTCCCCTTTTCTCTCCCTCCCTTTTCCTCCCCCTCCACCCCCACAATGGACATAATTTGATATTTTCACCCCAAGTTAGACTTCATGTGTATCCTTGGGAGGCAAGACAGGTACCAGTCAGCCTATGACAGTTTGGGAAGATGCTTGTGCTGCTGGAATCCTTTGCAGATAAGCATAGTCTGTTGGTTTCCAAGGGAAAAGAATGCTGCTTTTAGCATTGTTTTGCTCCTCCCATTTTGGAAGGGTTTTGTCCTTTTCCCACCTTTACTGCATTTTTCTCCTCTAGTGTCATGCTCTTTCCTGTTTTCTCTTTTTGTTATACTGTCATAAATATGCAAACTTTTGTAAGCATTATAAACTCGGTTCCACATGTGTGTTCATCTTTCTTTTTTTTAAAGAAAGATTTTATTTATTTTGGGTTTTATAATTTTTCCCCTATTTTTGCTTCCCTCCGCCTACCCCCCCACAGAAGGCAGTCTGTTAGTCTTATATTGTTTCCATAGCATTCATTGATCTTAGTTGAATGTGATGAGAGAGAAATCATATCCTTAAGGAAGAAAAATAAAGTATAAGAGATAGCAAAATCACATAAGATACATGTTCATTTTTCTTGTAATAAATCTGATTTTCACATAATTGTGATTGCCTGTTCAATATTATAAAAATTTGATATCAGAGATATTTTTAGATATTTGTTTTGCCATCAAGGACAAGCATACCAGGAACTATAGCACATATTTAACTAGATAAATACTTTATTCAAATAATCAACAAAATAATAAAATTCAATTCAGATGACATTGTTTGGAATTATACTACCTTTTCTAGTAAAAGTTATAAGTAAAACTTTTTTTGTATAGAAAACTAAAAACTATATGTAAAATGTTAATAATTTTAGTAATATGATTTATGATCTAGTTTTAGAACTCCAGTTGTAAACAATGACTTTCCACTGGGACATCAATTTTCTACTCCTTATAGCCAACCTTCCTACTTGCAGCAGCAGCAAACACCAGTTACTCCGTTTCAAAGCTTTCAGGTATAATGTATTTAATTTAATGAGATGTTATTTGCAACACACTTAACATAAATGCCTGACACTAAATAAATTCATGTTCTCTTTCTTCCCTTCCTCTTGTGATAACAACTTAAACATTTTTTCCATAGAATTTTAAGAGTGGGAGGAAAATACAGAGACTTCATCTAGTCTAACTTTCCCAATATAGGAATCACTTTTGATAGTAATCTAATCTAATCATAACTTGAATACATCTGGAAATGAAGCAATCATTACTTTTATCTGTTCTGGTTTTGAGTTTCAAGTTCTTCCAATTTGAAATTCATATGTGCCTAAAGTTTAAAATAATAATTGTTTTATTGATTCTAGTTTTTACTTCATATTTTGATCTGTTTTAAAAATACATAGCTAGATAAAACAAACTACTTAAATATCATTTTATGAGATTTAGTGGATGGCTGGAATTGGAGTCAGGAAGACCTGGGTTTGAGTCCTGCCCCTGATATCTATCTATCTATATACCTATCTATGCTGATTTATGTGACCCTGTACAAGTCCTCCAATCTCTCAGTGCTCCAATAACTTATTTAAACTATACATTTAATAGCAGGTGCCTGATAGCTATGGTAGAAGTTTCTTCTCTAGCAGTTCCCCCACATTGGTGAAATCAGCTCTGGTTTAAAAAAAAAAAATCATAGTTAATCTATCAATCTTTAGTGCAGAGTTTTTAATCTGATGATTTTTAGAGACTTAGAAGTTTTAGAGATGGAAGGATTTTAGAAATTTGGTTTGGTTCCTTTTTTGAAGGTGTTAAAAAAGTCTTAAGCAAAAGAGTCATATTTACAAAATATAATATGCTGCCATAAAATAGTTTCTGTTTTATTGAGTGAATATGGCTTCTTAGAAGGTATATTACTCCTTGAATTTTCCTTTTCTTCAGATTTCAGCTTCATTTTCTTCAAATGAATACATTTCAGTTAAGGGAAGAATTTATTCCATATTAAAGCAGATAGGAAGTGGAGGTTCAAGTAAGGTAAGTAATAAATTTTATGTGTACCTAAATTAATTCATATTTAGTAAGCCCCTAAGGTTGATATTTTCTCTTACAACAAGCTATGATCCATTTCCTGAAGGCACCCACAATTGATTTGGAGAAAGTTAAGATAGAAATTTTAAATCTAAAAATAATGCAAGACATAAATAACCTGATAACAATAGATGGGCTATAACAATTCTTACTAGATTAGTTGCCAAATGTTATAATTTAAAATAAGGTACAAGTATTTCATTGTTTTTGATACTGCATATGACTGGGAGATCATGTGATATACAGTAGAAGGAGCTCTGCATTTGGAATCCAAGGCCCTGGATCCCAGGTTCATTACTTTTTCCTCTCCCCCTTCCAGCATCTCCTCTGCCCAAGAATCTCTTCCTTCCAACTCTTGAATTTATTCAGTGCTCAGAAGCCTTTCTTGATCATCACAGTTCCTAATTTTCCTTATACTGTATTATATCTCTGGGTATTATAAACTCCTAGAGTGTAGACAATTTTCTTTTCAATTTGTGAATGCCTAGCACCATAACTTATATTTACATATAAAAATATATATGTTGCATTTAATTCAGTGTGTAAAAAGAAAAGGCACACCTATATAGAATGCTGCCAGAATTTAACCTGTGAGAATTTTACAGTAATTTAGATCTGAATTAAAGATATAAAACTCAGTTCAACATATATAGAGACAATTCCAAATCTGGACATAATTAATTTGAGTTCCTTTACGTCTTCTAAAAATGTTCAAAAGCTTTTTATACATAATATTACATTAAGAAATTAACTAGAATCATAAAATTAGATTTGCAAAGTGTCTTAGAGAAAAACCTAATGCGCTCCTATTTTATAAAAGAATGACTGGATTTGGGGGAGTAAATAAATATTTGCATTATAAATTGTCTTTTGCATTAAGAAAAATTCCTAGGACTTAATAAATCATTAGGTATCTGTAATTTCGATTTTGTAAAATTTTTCAAGAAGTCTATTGAACACTGCATTGCCAGATTTTCAAAGTTTTGTCCAGATAACCTCCTGCTTTTTTTTCTTTGCCTGTCTGACTATCCTTTTAAGCCAGACTTGTTCATTAACTTCATGTCAAAGTTTTCATCACTTTAATGCAGATGTTCTTAAATTAGGTTTTAGGGTAAAGGCAATCTATTACATTAATTCATATTGATGTTTAAGTGACCAAAATAAACAGAGTTACATTTTAGAGGAATAAGTGAAAAATAACTGAATCTCTTAGTGGTAGTATTTCAGGCACTGTGACTGTCAACAAGCTTTTACTAAATTCCTGTTATGTGCAAGCAGAGCTTGCACTCGAAATACAAAGACCAAAGGTCTTTCTTAGTTTCATCTTCTGCTGGTGCCTTTGCCATGAAATTGCCCTTCATCTACTCTATATCTTGTGTATCACATGGTTGTTTGCATGTTGTCTCACCCATTGGAATGTGAGTTCCTTGAGGGCAAGGGACAGTTACTGTCTTTATTCATATTTCTTTCTCTTCCCCTTCCCTCCTATAAGCACGTGATAAATGTTTGTTGCCTGACTGGATGCTCTTCAGGAATTTACATTCTGTTTGAGGGAGATAAGTGTATATATATATAATAAACATAAAATAAGTGAAGAAGATAAGATTTCCTGTTGCAGGGGAGTAGCTTTGGGGGGGGGATATTATTTTCCCAATTACAAGAATTTTTTTTGCAAAGTTTTGAGTTTCATATTTTTTCTCCCTTCCCTCCCCCTTCCCCCCCCAAAGAAAGCAATCTAATATTTAGATATCTATCTGTATAAATAAAAAACCATTATAAACATAGATCCTATTTATCACGTTTTGAAAGAAGAATCAAATCAAAATGGGGGAAAAATTAGAAAAGAAAACATAATACATAAGACAACTTTTAAAAATTGAAAATAGTAAGCTTTGGTCTGCTTTTAAACTCCATAATTCCTTCTCTGGCTATTTTACAGAGATGGTATTTTCCATCACAAGTCTTAGCATTGTCTTGGATTATTGTATTGCTGAAATGGTCAAGTCCATCAGAGTTGATCATCACCCAGTATTGCTGTTAGGGTGTACAATGTTGTTCTGATTCTGCTCACTTCACTTAGCATCAGTTCATGTGTCTTTCCAGGCTATTCTGAAGTTCCATGGAACTCCAATGATTTCTTAAAGAACAATAGTGTTTCATCACATTTATATACCACATTTTTTCCAGCCATTCTGTAATTGATGGACATCCCCTCATTTTTCAGTTCTTTGCCACTTTGAAAAGAGCTCCTATATATATATATATTTTGTCCATGTGGGTTTTTTACCTTTTTTTGTGATCTTTCTGGGATACAGAACTAGTAGTGGTATTGCTAGATCAAAGGTATTGTCCTATGGGCTTAATTACAAATTGCTCTTCAGAAAGATTGGATCAGTTCACAACTCCACCAACAATACATTAGTGTCCCAGATTTCTCACATTCCCTCCAACACTGATAATTATCCTTTCTAGTCATATTGGCCAATCTAAGCGGTAGTAACTCAGAGGTGCTTCATTTTGCATTTCTCTAATCAACAATGATTTAGAACAATTTTTCATATAATTATAGAGAGCTTTGATTTCTTTGAGAATTGCCTTTGACCATTCATCAATTGAGGAATGACTTTTTTTTTTATAAATTTGATTCCGTTTGCTATGTGAAATATGTCAGTCTTAAAAAGACAAGAAAGCACAGTCACTTAAGGAGTATATATTAGTAATACCCATATGCCACACAGAGAGGTCATGGAAAATAACTGAGAAAGGGTATTGAATTTGATAATGAGAAGATCTCTGGTGAAATTCAAGAAGCAAGAGTCAATACAACAGAGAGGTATAAAGAGACAATGAATGTGGACTACTACTCTCAGCAGTTTGGCAGTGAAATGGGATGTGAGAGTGAGATACTAAGGATTTTTTTTTGTTGGTTTTGTTTTTAACATAGGGTCCACCTAAACAAGTTGATGGATTGAAGAGAGAGGTAGAAGACATGGGAAAAGGAAGATATGATTAATGGAGGAGGGAAAAGATCTGTTAGGAGCAGGAAAAGATTAAATAGACAGGGAGAAATCAGAGCCTTGACAAAGGAAGTTCATCAAGAGATGGGGGAAGGAATTTTTTGAGATGAAGAGTAGGAATTGAGGGAACGCATTAGAAGAGCTTAGTCTTTGTCTATCAAAGGCATCTACTGAGAAGGAAGGGAATTGAACTGAATAAAGTCTAGTAGAGAATATTAATAGAGAATCAGGATGAGTTTTAAAAAGCACTTCTGATCAGTGCTGAAAATCCCTGCTGAACTAATGTTTCTGGTATCTTCTACACAAAATAGATTTCAAAATGTTTTGTGCTTCTTGAATTGGCATAAACTCACAGTAAGGCAAAACAAATTGCAATATGGGTTCTGATATTGAATTGTTTTAAGTGTTTGTGTTAATCATGTTTGCAAGGTTTAAACTGAGCTCTTAAATTACTCAAGTGTTGATTCTCTCATCTGTGTCACTTATCTGCTAGATGGTATGGAGTCCTGGAAAGAATGTTGTATAAGTTTTTAACCTCTTTGGGTCTCAGTTTCCTCTTCTATAAAATCAGAAAGCAAACTAGATCATCTGTCTCAGAGTTACTTTCCAGTTCTAAAGTTCTAAATTCTAATTTTTGGTTCTTTGACTTAATAATAGCTCATTCATCTTTCATTTAATCTTCACAACCATGTCTCACTCAGACATAGTACAACCGGAATTTAAGTTTTCAATCTATTATAGCCAAAATAACCATTGTGATAAATTCTTTGTTCTCTTTTTTATTCAGTATTCCATTAAGAATTTCTTTCTGGGGCAGTGGATAAAGCATTGGCTCTGGAATCAGGAAGACCTGAGTTCAAATACGATCTCAGACACTTAATAAATACCTAGCTGTGTGACCTTGGGCAAGTCATTTTACTCCATTGCCTTGCAACACCCCCAAAAAGGATTTCTTTCAAATAAAAAGTTGACTCTCTTAGGGCTACGGGAGTAGAATTTTGCTGATTTATAAAAAAGAACATGATATTTGTGTATATTTTTGCGTGTCTCATTCACAGGTATTTCAAGTATTGAGTGAAAAAAAGCAGATATATGCTATAAAATTTGTGAATTTGGAAGAAGCAGACTCTCAAACTATGGAGAGCTATCGGAATGAAATTGCTTTCTTAAGTAAACTACAACAACATAGTGATAAGATCATTCGCCTTTATGATTAGTAAGGAAAAAATATACTTTGAGAGAAATCTAAGTTACTACTTGAATTTTAGTATAATATTACATTGTAACTTAATTTTTTTCAATAGTGAAATCACTGGCCACCATATCTATATGGTGATGGAATGTGGAAATATTGATCTTAACAGTTGGCTTAAAAAGAAAAAAACAATCAATCCATGGGAACGGAAGAGTTATTGGAAAAATATGTTGGAAGCAGTTCATACAATTCACCAACATGGTAATTTTTAAATAGATATTTATCTGTGTAACCTTGTTCTCCATCACAATATTAATTCCCCAGATATATATGTGTTCATCTAAAGTGAAATGAAAATAGCAAGAATTTATTCAATTTGTACTGTAATTCCAACCTTGGCTGTACAGAAAAAAGTAAAATCAGCTGTTGCCCTCAGGGAGCTCAGAATCGAATGGGGAAGAAAACATACAAACACCTTTAATATAGACAAGATGGATACAGTTTAAATTGGAGATATTCAGCAGTGAGAAAGCACTGGCAATAAGCAGGATCAGGAAAGGTTTCTTGTTGAAGGTGGGAAAAACTAAAAGTTGGGACTCGGAGGAAGGTAAAAGGTATTTTAAGTGTGGCACTATGAAAATGTATAAATAGGGAGTGGAAGAGTCTTGTAGCAGGGACTGCAAGGAAACAAGTATCCCTGTACTATGACAGTATTTAGAGTGGGTGGGTGGGGTGTTAAAAGACTGAAAAGGTAGGAAGGGGCCAACCTATGAATGACTTGAATTCCAAAAAGAATTTTATATTTAATATCCTGAATTGATAGGGAGTCACTGAAGTTTACTGAATAGAGATAGGATTTGTTGTGATCAGATATATGCTTTAGGAAGATCATTCTTAACAGCTGAGAAGAGGATAGACAGATAATGAAAAATAGAACTTTTAAATTATACTGCCTTAGTTGAGTTATATTTCAGATTGTTTTCTCCCATCTATATACATCATATGGTAAAGTTACCTCTATAAGAGTAGAAAATTATAATTCTTGTCCCCCTTCTAGAACCAGCATTTTAGCAGGGTTCTATTTTAAACTTTTTTTGCAAGGTATAATGGGGTTAAGTGGCTTGGCTTGCTCAAGTTCACACAGCTAGGTAATTAAGTGTCCGGGGTCGGATTTGGACTCTATCCACTACACCACCTAGCTGCCCCTACTTCAAACTTTTTAATAACTGGATTCCAAAATCCTTCCATAATATTTTATAACAACTAATTGTTTGTCCAGTGTTGCTGTGTTCTGAATGCCTATTTTTCTTGAAAGTCACAAAATTAAAAGAGCCCTTAAAAGTTATCTAGTCCAACCTGAGACTCAAAGAGGTCAGGTAACTTATTTTTGTAGTTACTTTTTTACAATCAAAAGTATCCACCAAATACTTCATGAATTTTATTTTGTAAAGATTTGTACTTCAAATATTTCTACCAATTTTTTTGCCATTATCTCATTAATCAGCCTGAGCAACTAATTGTTTATTTTTGCTTATCTTTTCACATGAGAAAGTAACTAGAATTCACTAGTGATAAAGAGCTAACATGAATGGGGAATTAGAAAGAAAAATAATTATACAAGCTGTGACCATATGAAGTCTTTTGTATCTATTCAATTATTAAAATTTTTTTTATTTTTATTTTTTTTTTTTGCAAGGCAAATGGGGTTAAGTGGCTTGCCCAAGGCCACACAGCTAGGTAATAATTAAGTCTCTGAGACCGGATTTGAACACAGGTACTCCTGACTCCAGGACCAGTGCTTTATCTACTGTGCCACCTAGCCACCCTCAATTATTCAGTCTTAAAACTACTATATAACATTCTCTGAAGAATCTTTTCCATTGAAAAGAAAAATGTTTTGTTTTGACCCCTGAGCTTTAGTATAGTGGAAAAACTGTTGTTGGATTTGGAATCAGAAAGACCTGAGTGAATTTGGAATCCAATTAGTTATGGGAACCATAATGCAAGTCACTTAATCATTTGAGTTTCTGTGTCCTCATCTGTGAAACTGATAAGTCATTTATGTAAAATATCTTAACCTTAACACACTGTCATTTCTTATTTTCATTATTACTATATCAGTTTCTTAATCTACATAGTGTGAGGGGTTGAACTGTCTTCTAAATTTGAAATTTTGTCATTCTGAGGTTAAGGAAATATTTTTACCCTCCAAGACCTTTTGCACTTAGCTAAGCAACATAAATATTATATACTGCTGTCAGTTACATAATATATTTTGTTAAGTTCAGATGCTTATATATAGTATGGTTTTTTTTTCATTATTTCATGTGTCTAGTCTTCCCAAATAGATTATGAGTTCTTTGTGAACAGGAAGTTCCTACTAGGTAGTTTTATAATTCTTTGTACCGTGAATTGTCTGGCATAATGCCTAGGTTAAATAGCAAATTATGAAGAATATGTAAATGATTCATTGAAAAAATCTAGGCTAGTGTCAACAATGGTTGAAAGAATTAATATGTGCATAATTTGTGCTGTCTAATTATATAATGAATTTTTATTTTGGAGGCATTGTTCATAGTGATCTGAAACCTGCTAACTTTCTGATAGTTGATGGAATGCTAAAGCTAATTGATTTTGGGATTGCAAATCAAATACAGCCAGATATGACAAGCATTGTTAAAGATTCTCAGGTAGGTAAAGAAAAAAATAGTATTATTCACAGTACATGGAATAGAATTAATTTACTTATCTGTATAAGATTAAGTAATTTAGTAAAATGAGTTAATTTATAAACTATTCAAATTTAGATGTTTTGGTAACTAGTTTTCTCAATTCTCCATGATTCCTGAAACTTGAACTTATTTATGGAAAATATTTCAAATTGTATTAGCAAGCTACTATATTGTCTAATATAAAAATTGAATTTTTTTCTTTGGTTTTCCTGAATTGCTTTTATTTATTTATTTGTTTGTTTATTTGTTGTTTTGTGCAATAATGTTTTTTAATAGTATGAAATTAAGACTAAGCATGTTTTTCTGATTTTTGTTGTTTAACAAATAGGTTGGTACGGTTAATTATATGCCACCAGAAGCCATCAAAGATATGTCTTCTTCAAGAGAGAATGGGAAATCCAAATCAAAGGTGGTATCATATTTATTTACATTAACAGTAAATATTTAGTATCACTGTAACTTGAGCAATTAAACAAATGAACTTTCTAATCAACTGATACCACAGAGTTATCTAGTGATCTTTTTCAACTACTTTTTCTACTTCAGAGGTCTCTTATTTTGTTTCTTTTTTAAAATTATTGTTATTCTATGAATAGGGCAGTAACAGTCAACATTCAAAAAAATAACCACAAATTCAAAAGTACTTTTAATGGTAGGAATATTAAATTTTGACCTTTCCAAGAATTAAGGAGTTTTCTCCTAAGAAGAATGCTTTAAATAATAATATGGTTACATTATATGCAAAATAATATAAGGTATGTCTTTTTTTGGTGACATTGAGCTACTCACATATAACCTCTCAGGCCTTCAATTTTTTTTTAACCTGTAAAATGAGAGGTTTAGATAAGTGTGTTCCTTTCCAACTTTAAGATTTTGTGAGTTTATGGTTTCTCTTTTTATCTGGTCAGAAAATTGTGATTTGCAAGTTTCTTGATTTATTCTATTTTTATAGTTATTAGATTGTCATAGCCAAAACCCAAATAATGTTTTGGGGGAAAATTTGTCAAGGGTTTGACAAACTCTATAATGAATTATTTTACTTTGTAATAATAGCACCTCCCTCCCAGGATTGTTGTGAGAATTAACAAAATGCCTGACTCATAGAAACTTAATAAATACTTGTTTCCTTCCTCCTATAAAAATGCAATTAAGTTGGATTTTGTTTTTTTTGGGGGGGGGTGTTATTTTTTTTCTTAGATAAGCCCGAAAAGTGATGTATGGTCCTTAGGATGCATTTTATACTGTATGACTTATGGGAAGACTCCATTTCAGCATATAATAAATCAGATCACTAAGTTGCATGCTATAATTGATCCTGATCATGAAATAAAATTTCCTGAAATTGCAGAAAAAGATCTACAAGATGTGCTAAAGGTAAGTTTTAAAATACATTTACTTTTACATATGTTTGTACATAGGTATGTTTATTAAAGGTTACAGAAATTTGAATCATTGTCATCTAATTTAACAGGATGTGTAGATTGTAGAAATAACATAGTTATTAATAATGGAGTCAGTGAATTAAAAAATAAATCTCTGAAGAAATATCGTTTTCTCTCCTTACCATATTGTTCAATCTTTATCTCCTGCTGAAAAAAAAGGTTATTTCTGGGTCCAAGGATATGAATATTTTAATAACTTTTGGGGACTAGTTCCAAATTATAATGGCTGAAACTATCACTTCATCTAGAGTGCATTAATATTTATTTGCCATAGCTGGAACTTTTAACATTTGTCATTTCTTTTTTTAAAAAAATATCAGTTATGCTAATCTCATGGGTATGACGTCAGAGCTGCTTTAATTCACATTTCTCTAATTGGTAATTTGTAGCCTTTTTCATATGTCTATTGGTAGCTTGAAAATTTATTCCTTAGAAAGGTTGCCTGTTTTATATCCTTTGACAAGTTGGGCATTAATTACTATTCTTAAAATTTTGAATCAGTTTCTGATACATCCTGAAAATGAGACTTTTATCAGCAAGCTTGCTACAAAGATTTTTTCTTAGTTATTTGCTTCATTTCTAATTTTAACTAAATAGATTTTGTGCAGAAATTTTCTGATATTATATTCTCATTATTGACCAGTTTCTGCAATTCTCTCTCCCTAGATTTGCTTATAAACTCTTCTGTCCATAAATTTAAATAGAAGTGATTTCTACTTTGGTTCTCTAATTTGTGCTGTCACCCTTTTGTCTTCATGTCAAGTATTCATTTCGAGCTTATCTTGGTATATAGTGTGAGACATTGCCCTTTAGCTGTTTCTGCTAGACTACTTTCCAGGTTTTTCAGAAGTTTTTGTCAGATAATGAGATGTTACCAGGAATTGGGGGTCGTTGAATTTATCAAAATATTAGACTACTGTATTTACTTTATTTATTCTGTATACAGTATATACTTAGTCTCCTGTTGATTGACCTATATTTTAACTATTATCAAATCATTTTGATGATGACTGCTTTGTAGTATAATTTAAAAGTCCCCTTCCTTTCCATTTTTGTTTTTATCATTTCCTTTGACATCCTGCAACTCTGTTGGTTGTTGTTTTAGTTAACTTTAGTTGAATCTCTAGGATTTTAAGAGAGAACAATAGACTTGGAGTCTGGAAGATAAGAATTCAAATTTGACCTCATACATTCCTACTTGTGTGAACTTTGGCAAATCATTTAGCGTCTTCCTTTTCGTCATCTAGAAAAAAAGGGGATAAAAATGGGACCTACTTCCCAGAGCTGTTGTGAGGATATTGTGAGATTTTGTAAAGTACTTAGCTCAGGGTGTACAAGTTAGGGTGAGTAATGTTCAGGTAAGCAATTTCCAAAATGCTGAAGCAAATCAGTCATTTTTTCTAGTGTGAATTTATAGACTCTACCGTATATAAGAATAATTATTTTTAAAATACTGCCTTTTTCTCCCTCCCAATAGTGTTGCTTAATAAGGGACCCTAAACAGAGAATATCTGTTCCTGAACTCTTGGTGCATCCGTATGTTCAGATTCAAACTCAGGCACAACCAGGTAATACAATTTACATTAATACCAAGTGATTCTAAACATACTTCTGTAAAAATGAATAGCTTGCCATTTTCCCTAGCCTGCCTTCTACATAATTTGTTTGAATACCTTAGTCTATTATTTCATCATTTTAGCTACTCTTCATCAATGAAGATTATCTCTTCATACCTTATTATATTTGAACTTTTCAATAAATCCTACATAAAGAACCCAACCATTCTCCTTCTTTTAACATCTGAGAGATGACAGTATAGCACTTAATATTCTCATTTTCACTACCTGACCAGTCTGCTAAGGCAACTAGAATCTTAGTTACTATGCTGTTGGTAAGAAATAGATTCCTATTGATGTTTGTTGTTTTTTCTTATTTACATTATTAGATACTAAGTTTAAATGATGTGTAATAACTTTTACAGGTAGTCATTTGGTTAAGGGAACCACAGAGGAAATGAAACACGTTCTTGGCCAGCTTGTTGGCCTGAATTCTCCTAACTCCATTTTGAAAACTGCCAGAGTGAGTATTATTAAAATCATTGTCATAAATTATCATCAATTATTAGAGCTTATCGAATCAAAAAGCTAAAAAAGAATAGATAGTACAAAGAATTTTTGTACCAATTTCTCTTCAAGTCTCTTCAAGCTTTTTGTATAATCTAATGTATTTCTATATTTAAATAGAGAAACAACATGGTATAGTAGAAAGGACAGGGAACAAGAAGGTAAAAGACATTGCTAGATTCTAATTCCAGTTATACTTGTACTTTGACCTTGGACAAGGCACCTGACTTTTAACTAACCTAACTCATCTCTAATATGATATCCTTTCCACCTTGAAAGCTCTTTAGCATTTACTATGTTGAGAAGCATGTAGTTATTTGACTAAAGGGATAATTTGTAATTCTTGAAGTACTATAAATATTCTTCTTTAGAGTTGCACTTAGAACCACTTTGTTTAGTTATAAGTTGGAATGAACATATGGTGAGAATCTACCTTTACAAACTCTTAGTTAGGTCTCGTGTGTGTGTGTGTGTGTGTGTGTGTAAATCAAATGTGCTCTTAAAGCACATTAAAGGCTATTTTTAGGCAAAGCATGACTTCTGAACTTGGATTTTTCTACCTGGAATTTAAATTAAGAACCAAGCAATATCCATAAACTGGACTACCTTCTAGGCATTGATTCCTGTTTCTTTCACATTAATTTCTTTTCACATTAATTAATTAGCCTTTCCTAAGATTTTTTTCCTACTGCTTCATCCTGGTTGTCTGGTGATTCTGAGCTCTCAAAGCCTTTGCCAACAATATAATTGCAACAGAGAGAGGCTTTGATGGGGCTGTATGTATACTGCCCAAGTGCCAGACTGATTAAGTTCATAGAAGCTAGTCACCAAATTGACCTCAATGATATGATGCAGCAGCTGAAACAACATTTAATGATTGTTTACTAAAGTTTAACTAGGTTCTGTGATTGCATTGGTTCAAGGAATACCCATGTTGAAGAAATAATAGACATTAAAAACCAACAGAATGGACTGAAACCCCGTAAGGCCTTTTTTTATAGTTTATAAATAAATTGCAGTGCTGCAACTAGTGCCCAAAATCCTATCTCTGGGTTTTAACACAAAGAAATGCAGCTGTGTGAGTAATGTGAAAGGAATGGATATGAGATATGAAAATAGGGTAAGAGTTGGCAAATGATTGGTTATGTATCATGAGGGTAAGTGAGGAATCAAGGAAATGCCACATTTGTAAACCTAAATGACTGGAAGAATGTGGTATCCTCAATAGAAATTGGGAAATTTGGGATAGATAATGAGTTTTTCTGAATTTGAGATGAGGCCATGATGTTGAAATGTCCAAGTAGTTCAAGATTAAAGCACAGGAGAAGCTTCTGATAATTGGTGAGATCACCAAGCGAGAAAATGTAGAGGAGGAGAGAGCCCAGAAAAGATCATTGGGGCATAGGCACAGTTAGTTTAATTTACAGTTTTTATCAAGTATTCCAAAAGTTTAGTGCAGGTTTTAAGCTTTAATAGCTTAAACTGCATTAAAACTTTTAGAACACTATGTCCAATGAATGTGTCAGATTCTTAAAAGGACCTTATATATTGTAAAAGTCTAAAAAATGTACTTTTTTTAACCTCTTTTCACTATTACTAGTTAATATAATTGATAACATAATATAGATAATGCAGAAATTTGTATAATTATTATTATGAGGCCAAGAAGCATATTTTTCTATTTCTTTTAAAAAATTCCTCTTGACACATATGTAAACTTGGTTCTCTCAAATACTTTTTAAAGTTAGCTATAAAGTGCCAGAAAGTACTTCATAAAATAAGAATTTGGAGTGAAATATAAAGTTCCATAAAAAAAAATTTCTTGTTTGACATGTAAAGATTTGTACTTATTTCATTCTGTGTGTATTTTTGTTTCAGACTTTATATGAACAGTACAGCAGTGGTGAAAGCCAAGATTCCTCTTCTTTTTCTAAACCATGTGATCAAAAATGGAAAAAGAAATGATATGCATCTTCTGAGTTATATATATATATATATATATATTTATAACCTGTCATTTCCTGTAGATATATTGTGTATGTCTTGCTTTTGGTTCTTTTTGAAATCTCTTGTAGTCTAATAAGTTATTCCTCAAATTGAATTGTGATTGTCAGCTGAAATAGTCTGTGAAGAACAGAAACTTGTTAAAGTAACAGCCTCTTATCTGTATATGTGTGTGCATTGTATATATGTATATAATATTGTAGAAGTTTTTGGTCTTTATTTGTAAATCTAAATTGTCTTCTGTCATTTCACACCTGGAGTTGTTAGTGTTTGGGAACTTAGAGTCAGAATGTCAGAAAACGTTTGAAGAATTATGTAAATAGATTTTTGCTATGTATAAAGAATGTTTTAACAATTGTGAAGTGATTTTTCCCCCCCTTTAAACAAAAGCAAAAATATTCTTTGTTGAATAATAAAGTTGCTATTAAGTTGGGAAAATAATAACTTAAAAGATCTTAAATTCTTGGGTAAAGTAAACATACTTAAAACTTGTAAATGCATGGTATATATATATATAAATATATGCATGTATTTATATATATATATACACATATACACACACACGTATATAATATATCTACAAAAGGGTGTGTGTGTGTGTGTGTGTGTGTGTGTTGAATGAAGACTCTTAAGGGTCATTTCAACTCTGGGCTCCTAAGTTAAAAATAAGTTGCAAGTAGTGTTCAAATAATATGGTCAGAGGTAGTGATAATCTTTATTTTATTTTAATCTTTTCTTTTTTCTTTTCTTTTTTTTTTTTTTTTTTTTTGGCAAGGCAATGGAGTTAAGTGACTTGCAAAGCTAGGTAATTATTAAGTGTCTGAGGCCATATTTGAACTCAGGTCCTCCTGACTTCAGGGCCAGTGTTCTATCCACTGCAGCATCTAGCTGCCCTGAGGTAATGGTAATTTGGACTTTATCTCAGGAGACACTCGTGCCCTTTCATACTCAGCTTGTAACTTTAAGATCTTTAATTTCTCATCTAGATTATTATACTAAACTCTTTAATACCCAGTTGTCATATTGCTCCAGAATCACATTGTGAGTACTACTGTAAGAATGTAAGGATGTCATTGCTTTTCAGTGGGATATTAAGAAACCATTATTGGTTCATAACTGATTTATAAATATGAATTAGTGTTCAGCTGAAATTTCCAGGGTTATCTTTTAATGTTTTCCCTATGGTTCAGTGGTTCCGAGTTTGTACCTCACATGTACTTAGAAATGGATTCCCTTGTGGGGGAAAATAATCCTAAAATAAATCCATCATGTGAAAATTTAGCAATTGCTAAATATTTTTAAAAATTTACCTTTTTGGGGGCGGCTAGGTGGCGTAGTGGATAAAGCACCAGCCTTGGAGTCAGGAGTACCTGGGTTCAAATCTGGTCTCAGACACTTAATAATTACCTAGCTGTGTGACCTTGGGCAAGCCACTTAACCCCATTTGCCTTACCAAAAAAAAAAAATTTACCTTTTTTGCTTGAAGTATGGGAATTTAAGATTATATTGGCCTAATCTATGCATTTCTTTTTTTCTTGTAATTAATCTTGACCTAAACTTAATTAGATTAAAAACAAAAAAACCACGAGTATCATAAGCTGTCCTATAATTCTACAACTCTTTTATCAAATATACCCATTGATCTGGAAGGGTGTTGCTGCTTGATAAAAACTCAAATTGAGGGACGGTTAGGTGGTGTAGTGGATAAAACACCGGCCTTGGAGTCAGGAGTGCCTGGGTTCAAATCCGGCCTCAGACACTTAATAATTACCTAGCTGTGTGGCCTTGGGAAAGCCACTTAACCCCATTTGCCTTGCAAAAACCTAAAAAAAAAACAACACTCAAGTTAAATATGCATTGCATGCTATTTCTACCAACTAGGCAAATATTTTTTAAAATGATCTCCATAGATCCATGTCAGGGAATTAGTTAATAGCACAGCTGCCATTCTTTGAGTATTTCTCAGAACATATTTTTCTGAATAGCACATAGATTTAGATGTACTCAAGTCTGTAGTATACATGAGTTTTAAATAGAGAAAGGACAGAGAAATAGTAATTACTTTTGAGAAGGCTTTTTAAAATTATTTAGCTGCCATTGATAATTTGTCATGTGAGTGCAGGAAATCTCAGCAACATATTCATAAAGCTGCAGATCTTTAATTCTCTAGTTTTCCCTTATGGCTTCACATATTAAGATTATAGCTTTTCCTCTTTCCTCAAAGTATTTTGCATTTCAGTTTGGGGTTAACTGTTGTTTATAATATAACTTAGCTTTTAGATCTTAGAATTGATACATGTTTGGTCTAAAAGGCTATTTCTACCAGGTTAAAAAGCCGACCATTGAATATGTTCCTAAATAGATTTTATAGGACTTGACATAAATTATTGAATGTGATTGACCTAAATTTCCCAATAAGTTATATTTACCTTCATTAAGTTTATTGAATAATGACTAAGGCAACAATTTAATATTTTGACCTGTGTACAGGTGTATTTTTTTTCCTCACCAAATATTTAAGTTCCCACAATATATGCTGTACAGCACAGTTAAACACAACCTCCATGGGTTGCAATCTCAGCCTTAGGGGAGCTTTGCTTGTTGATCACGTGACAATTGAGTAATAAGACCTTGTGTAATTTGGAATCAAGATATGCAAAAACATGACTAATTGAATGGGTGTTGAAGGCTACCAGATATTTTCAAATAGCCTACTTCAAAAGAGTATTGTAACTTTGAAAGAGTTATCTGATTTACTCAACTTGGCATGACTTTCCATATCCGTTGTCCAAATGGAGCTCTTTATTTTGTTCTGTATGCATTTGGGTTCAACTAAAATCCTGTTGTGATTCCTTAATTTAAGATTCTCAGATTACAGAGAGAACATAAGCTCTGACAAGTATTCCCAAACTGGAAAGGCTTTTATGATTTCAGCATGGAGCTGTCTTATATGGACCAACTGGTTATATGTGGAGAGGTTCATCACTAAAATAATGCAAACTGATGGCAATTGCATAGCACTTTACAAATAGTATCTTGCTTTATGCTCACAATAATCCAAGTTGATGGTTGTTTTTATTTTGCACTTTTTGCAAAGGAGAAGACCAAGGAAGGCAAACAGTAAGTGACTTGTCTTAAATCTCAAAGCTAGGGGGTAGCTGAGGTAGCATTTGAATTCGGGTCTTTCTGATTATTCCAACACTATCCTGTGTACTACCTTCACCTTAAAAGTTTGGCCAGAGTAACTCATGAAGCCATTTGTTTTATAGCTTTTGTTTTATTTGGTATTTTATTTTAACCCAGTTATATATAAAAACAATTTTTAACATTCATTAATTTTTAACATTTTCTACCTTCCCATCCTACTCCCCATTGAGAAGGCAAGCAATTCAATATAGTTTATACATGCTTAGTCATGTAAAACAATAATCATGTGTAAGATGAAAAACCCTTCAAGAAAAATAAAGTAAAAAAGTATACTTTAATCTGTTCTCAGAACATCTCTAGGGATAGACAGATTTTTCAACATAAGTCCTTCAGAGTTGTGTTGGGTCAGTGTATAGCTGAAAATAATTAAATCATTCACAACTGATCCTCATAAATTATCACTTACTTTGTACACAGTACATTTCACTTTGCATCAGTTCATGATGCCTCCTGCTTATTTCTTATAGCACAATAGTATTCTGCAATAATTACATACTGTAATTTATTCAGCCATTCCCCAATTGATGGACATCCCTTCAATTTCCAAGTCTGTCACCAGAAAAGACTTGAAAGAAGACTTGCTAGAAATATTTTTGTACATTTCCTTTTTGTTTTTTTATCTCTTGGGATACAGATCTAGAGGCATTACTAGGTCAAAGGGTATACATGGCTTTATAGACCATTGGGCATAGTTTCAAATTGTTTTACAGAATGGCTGAATCAGTTTTCAACTCTACCACAGTACTTTAATGTCTCATTTTTCCCACTTACCCTCCAGCATTTGTTATTTTCCTTTTCCGTCCTGTTAGCTAATCTAATAGGCATGAAGTAATACCTCAAAATTTTTTAATTTGCATTTCTCTAATCAATAGAAGAAATCTGTATTTAGTAAGTAGATTGTATACCTACTGTTGAAATCTCAAAAGTTCGATGTTAAACCCAGCCAAGTCTTTTGACAATCTGGGTATATACAGGCCATATAAAGGCAGCACAGTGGATAGTGTGTACTAGGCCCGAAGTCAAGAAGACTGGAATTCAAATCCAGTAGCTGAATGACCCTAGGTAAGTTACTTAATCTTAAGTTACCTCAATTTCTTCATCTGTAAAATGAAATGGAGAAGGAAATAGCAAACTATTCCTATTTCTTTGCCAAGAAAATCCCAACTCCAAGAGTTGGACAGGATTGAAAACAACTCATCAACATGAATATTTCTTGCTTTTAATTTCAGACTGCATGATAGCAATGAAAAGTGTGATTCATCTTCATTTGCCAAAGCTTATAACAAAAATTGGAGATGGGGGAAGTGGAATTAAATGTTACTGATGGATAAACTGCAGGTATGCACACAAACAGACATATAAAGTTCTATTCTAGGTCAGATATCAGAAAAAGACTAGAAATGAAAATGATTTTTTTTTACCTTAGTATTTGGACATCTGAAATGATCTTACATCTACAAAAATCACTCCTCCCAGATTCTAATTTTGCATTTCAAACCAAGTATATAGTATGTTTATTTCCCCTAAATGGCAGTAGTAGGGTTAAGTATATCCACACACTTCAGTTCTTTCTCTGACCTATTTTGTGATTTCCACATTTCACCTTCTACATCCTCAACATGGATAGTAAAACCACAAATATAACTGATGATTTTTTTTTATATTGGCAATATAAAATTCTTGGATATCTTGTGAAGATAGGATGGTAGAAAATGACTGGGAAAACACAAAATTAATATCTTGAATCTACTTGGGGGCACCATCAAACTATAATCTTAAAACTTCATTCATGGTAGGATTTGTTTGATTGACATGGCTACAATTGCAATAAATGTTACTTTTTCAGATTGACTTCCTGGTCTTCTATTATTCATGGTTTCTGAGAAAATCCATATGCTGTAGCAATTTGAATTGGAGAAATTGCATCTATCTCCATTGAACATGAGTATGCTATATAATTTATTGCAAGTGAAATCTACCCATTTCATCTTGTGTTTGGATTTGTTTTATATTTATTTGCTTATGTTTCAGTTATAGGTTTTTTGTTTGCATCAGTGAAGTAGAACTTTCTAAGGAAAGCAGTAGCAGATTCATCCACTCCTTCATGCTGCATTTAGAAGTACATTTTGTGGGACAAATGCCATAAAGAAGTCTATAACAAAGTTCCCCTCAAGTTGAGGGAAAGTGTGACCCTAGATTTTGGGGGAAATGTTTACATTTCAGTTTTTGCCAGATGTTTGTAGTATATATCCCTTTGTAAAGTTCACTTGATGTTAATTGATTACATGAACCTGGTCATTTGTTAATGGTGATTAGTGCAGGAAACATGTCCAAAAAGGGTCTTGAGCTAGGCAGCTAGGTTGACCAATGGTTAGAGTGTGGGATTTGGAGTCTGAGAGACCTGAGTTCAAATCTTGTCTCAGATACTCATATTTTCAAGTCACTCAAATTCTCTGTGTCTCAATTTCCTTATTTGTAAAATAAAAAGATAGAATCTATCACAGGATCATTTTTTCCAGTTTCATATATAATTTCCAATTATGTTTTTCCCAATTATGTAAGGACAATTTTTATCATTCATTTAAAAAATTTTTTGAGTTCCAAATTTTCTCCCCCTTTCCCCTCCTTAAAATGGTAAGCAATTTGATATAGGTTATATATGTGCAAGCATGTAAAACATTTAGACCAAAAGAAAAATAAAACATGAAAAAAATAAAATGAAAATAATAACATTCAGATTATAGCAGTTCTTTTTCTGGGGTAGATAGCACTTTCCATTAAGAGTTTTCTGAGAAGAGCCAAGTTATTCATTATTGATCATTGTATAAATGTTGCTGTATACAATGCTTTCCTGGTTCTGCTCATTTCTCTTTGCTATCAGTTCTGGTAAGTCCAGGTTTTTCTGAAGTCCAACTGTTCTTCATTTCTTAGAAGACAACAGTGTTCATGACATTCATATGCTTTGATTTGTCCAGTCATTCCTTAATTGATAGACATCCTCTCAATTTCCAATTCTTTGTCACCATAAAAAAAGATCAAATAAATTAAGATAGATCAAACAATTTTAAGATCTGTAAACCTTACTCAGACAAAATCTATTTTGAGAGTCCCAGAATGGATCCAAGGGGGATTCACAACTTAGCCCTCACACCCCTGCTTCTCTCCTATCTTTTCAAGAATTATCATAGAATTATCTATTGAAATTTCAGCTCCTGAGTATGGGTTAGTTGAGTCTGAAGAAATCTTTTTCCAACTTGATTCCATCATTACTATAGTAGCTCTTTGTTCCAGATGTGAGTAAATTTCAAATGTGTGTACCTTTCAAATAATTGATGTAATGGAAAAGAGCCAACTATAGAGTCCTGTTGCATGCATTTAAAAAGCTTCCAGAATGACCTTGATATATTCATTAACATTCATAATATGAGAATTTTTGATCAGTGTAAATACACCTAAATACTATTAATTATCCCACATTTCTCCACAAAGACATTAGATTTTGTCAAATTCTGTGCTGGATGTCTACATTATACCCCGAATCTGCCAGGAAATTATCCCTATCAAGAAAGGAATACAGTTAGGATGGTAGCAAAAGGTCTTAATCTTGTCTAGCTCTCTGATATTACAAATAACTAGGAAGGTAGTTGGCACAATTGATAGAACCCTAAGCCTGGAGTCAGGAAGATCCAAGTTCAGATCTAGCCTCGGACACTTAATAACTAGGCAAGTCAATTACCCTCTGCTTCAGTTTCCTCATCTGTAAAAGAATAATAATGGCTTCCAGGGCTGTGAGGCTCAAATGAAAAATTATTTGTAAGCCTCTTAGCACAGTGTCTAGCATGTCATAATGTCACTCTTTATAATTAACTATTATTGTATTTATGAACCTGAGACTCAAAAGGTATTTTCCTACATTTCTCCACAAAACTCTGTATTTGGTGTTCAAAGATAAGATACATGCTGCATAGTAGAGTTGGGATTCACCGTAGGTATTCAGCTTGCCTCCAAAACTTAGACATTTCATGCTCCTTTGGGAACTGAAATCACATTAGATGGAGCTGAAGTATTGGGGAAAGTTCTACTCCAAGACAGCTACATGGTGCAGTGGAGGCTGGGCCTGGAATCAATCTGTCAAGAGTCAGACACCTTGCTAAGCACTGAGGATACAGAGGCAGAAGACAGTCCTCAGTCCCCAGGAGCTCAATCTCATGGGGGAGACATCAAGCAAACACATAGGTGCAAACAAATAACATGAAAGACGAACAGTAAATGAAAGTCACTGGAATTAAGAGGGATTGGAGAAACTTCTTGTAGAAGAAGGAATTTGGTTATGACTTGAAGGAAGCCAGGGAGGCCAGGAGGTGAAGATAAAGAGGTAGAGTATGGAGGACCATCAGAATGAAGGTACCCATCTTGGGCAAGCCACTTAACCCCTTTGCCTTGCAAAAAACCTAAAAAAACAAATGTACCCAGAGATAAGAGATGATGGTTTAACAGCAAGGAGGCCAATATCACTGATCATATATGATTTGAATATGATAAAAAGGTACAGATTATTTCAAAGACACCTGGAAACACTTCAATGAACTGATAAAAAGTGAAGTAAAACCAAATCAATTTATACTATACATCAATTTTTTAAAATGAACAAATTTGAAGACTTGTATAAGCTGATGAATGAAATAAGCAGAACAAGAGGAATAATTTATGTAACACCAACAGGCATAAACAAATTTTAAATAAATAAATTTTAAGCTCTCATTAATGCAATGAGCATCCATATTGCCAAAGAACTGATCATTCTGTCCACCTCCTAACAAATAAGTTCAGGGTGCATGCAGAATTCATGTGTGTGTGTGTGTGTGTGTGTGTGTGTGTGTATAAAGATTATATGTATATACATCATATACACAAACAATACATGTATGTATATTCATATAGATATATCCAAGTGCTCTATCCACTGTGCCACCTAGCCACCCCTTTTTCATTTTTTTAATTCCAATAGTCTTGGGATAACAGATTAAGAAAATAGATCTTTTTTACAAGTTTCTTAAAATGTTTTCTTTAATTTATTTACACATTACTAAAATATTCTTGTTGTAAGAGTAATACTCCCTGCCCCAGAAAAATATAAAACCTCATGAGAAAGTGAAAGAAAGAAAAAAAAAGCATTTCTGTCTGTGTTCTGATCAGCTCTGTCTTGGGTGGATCACATTCTTTATCCGAAGTCCATCATAGAAGTTATTTCCATATTTTTTCACAATTGCTGTTGTTGATTGTAATTCCCTCCATCCATTCCTCCCCACTACCATCTATTATATTTTCTCTCTCCTTTCCCTCTGTCCCTCTTCTAAAAAGTTCTGTGGGGCAGCTGAGAGGTGCAGCAGACAGAACAAAGGCCCAGGGGCCAAGAGGCCCCAAACCTACCTCCCACCTCAGAGACCCAGCAATCACCTGGCCCCATGGTCCTGGGCAGGTCACCCAATCCCACCACCTTGCAAAAAGTATAAAAAAAAAAAAAAGAAAATGTTTTATATCTGATTATCCTTTCCCATGATCTACCTATTGAGTGTATATGTTGTTTCCTCTCTGAGCCATTTCTGATGAGAATGAAGGCTCCCTCATTTCCCCTCACATTCCCTCCTTTCATACCATTGCAAAAGCTATTTCTTGACTCTTTTACATCAAATATCTTTGTCTATTCTATCTCCTTTTTCCCAGTGCATTTCCTTTTCACCCATTGAATTCATTTTTACAATATATTATACCTTCAAATTCAGCTCCCTTCTGCACCTTGTCTATATAAGCTCCTAACTACTCTATTAAATGAGAAGGTTTATAGGAGTATTATCAGTATCATCTTTCCATGCAGTTCATCATCGTTAAGTCCCTCATAATTTACCCTTCTAGTCTACCCTTTCTGTTTCACCTGAGTTCTGTACTTGAAGATCAAACTTTCTATTCAGTTCTGGCTGTTTCAACAGGAACATTTGAAATTCCCATTTCATTGAAAATCCATCTTTTCCCCTGGAAAAGGATGTTCAGTTTTGCTGGGTAGATGATTCTTGGTTGCATTCCAAGCTCTTTTGCCTCCCAAGCCCTACAAGCCTTTAATGTAGATGCTGCTAAATCCTGGGTAATCCTGACTATTGCTCCATGATATTTAAGTAGTTTCTTTCCAGCTGCTTGCAATATTATCTCTTTGACTTGAGAGTTGTGGAACTTGGCTATAATATTCCTGGGATGTTTTTTTAATCCCTTTCTGGAGCAGAGCAGTGAATTCTCTCAATTTCTTTTTTACCCCACTTGCTTCTAGGCTATCAGGGCAATTTTTCTGTAGAAATTCTTTAAAAACAAGGTCAAGGCTCTTTTCCTGATCATGACTTTCAGGTAGTCCAATAATTTTTAAATTGTCTCTTTTGTATCTGTCTTCCAGAGCAGTTGTTTTTTTCAATGAGTTATTTCACTTTTCTTCTAGTTTTTCATTCTTTTGGTGTTGAATTATTGTGTCTTGATTTCTCACGAAGTCATCAGCTTCTTTTAGCTCCATTCTACAAATGAAGAATTTGTTTTCCTCAGAGAGCTTCCTTATCTTCTTTTCCATCTGGCCAATTCTGCTTTTTAAAGCAGTCTCCTCCTCAATAACTTTTTGAACTGTTTTGTCCATTTGACCTAAACTGTTTTTTTTTGTTTTTTTTTTAATTTACTTTATTTTTATTAAAGATATTATTTGAGTTTTACATTTCCCCCCCATCTTGGTTCCCTCACCCCTCCCCCCACAGAAAGCACTGTCAGTCTTTACTTTGTTTCCATGTTGTACCTTGATCCAAATTGGGTGTGATGAGAGAGAAATCATATCCTTAAGGAGAAGAGAGGTCTAAGAGGTAACAAGATCAGACAATAAGATATCTGTTTTTTTTCCTAACTTAAAGGGAATAGTCCTTGTACATTGTTCAAACTCCACAGCTCCTTATCTGGATACAGATGGTACTCTCCTTTGCAGACAGCCCAAAATTGTTCCCAATTGTTGCACTGATGGAATGAGCAAGTCCCTCAAGGTTGATCATCACTCCCATGTTGCTGTTAGGGTGTACAGTGTTTTTCTGGTTCTGCTCATCTCACTCAGCATCAGTTCATGCAAATCCCTCCAGGTTTCCCTGAAATCCCGTCCCTCCTGGTTTCTAATAGAGCAATAGTGTTCCATGACATACATATACCAAAGTTTGCTAAGCCATTCCCCAATTGAAGGACATTTACTTGATTTCCAATTCTTTGCCACCACAAACAGGGCTGCTATAAATATTTTTGTACAAGTAATGTTTTTACCCTTTTTCCATCATCTCTTCAGGGTATAGACCCAGTAGTGGTATTGCTGGGTCAAAGGGTATGCACATTTTTGTTGCCCTTTGGGCATAGTTCCAAATAGCTCTCCAGAAGGGTTGGATGAGTTCACAGCTCTACCAACAGTGTAATAGTGTCCCAGATTTCCCACATCCCTTCCAACAATGATCATTATCCTTCCTGGTCATACTGGCCAATCTGAGAGGTGTGAGGTGGTACCTCAGAGAAGCTTTAATTTGCATTTCTCTAATAATTAATGATTTAGAGCATTTTTTCATATGTCTATAGATTACTTTGATCTCCTCATCAGTAAATTGCCTTTGCATATCCTTTGACCATTTGTGAATTGGGGAATGGCTTTTTGTTTTAAAAACTTGACTCAGTTTTCTGTATATTTTAGAAATGAGTCCTTTGTCAGAATCATTAGTTGTAAAGATTGTTTCCCAATTTACTACATTTCTTTTGATCTTGGTTACATTGGTTTTATCTGTACAAAAACTTTTAAATTTGATGTAATCGAAATCATCTAATTGGTTTTTGGTGATGTTCTCCAACTCTTCCTTAGTCATAAACTGTTCCCCTTTCCATAGATCTGACAGGTAAACTAGTCCTTGATCTTCTAATTTGCTTATAGTATTGTTTTTTATGTCTAATGTCCTGTAACCATTTGGATCTTTATCTTGGTAAAGGGTGTGAGGTGTTGGTCTAATCTAAGTTTCTTCCATACTAACTTCCAATTTTCCCAGCAATTTTTATCAAAGAGGGAGTTTATCCCAATGGCCAGATTCTTTGGGTTTATCAAACAGCAGATTACTATAATAATCTCCTGCTTTTACACCTAGTCTGTTCCACTGGTCCACCACTCTATTTCTTAGCCAATACCAAACAGTTTTGATGACTGATGCTTTATAATATAATTTTAGATCAGGTAGGGCTAAACCACCTTCTTTTGCACTTTTTTTCATTAAGCTCCTGGCAATTCTTGACTTTGTATTTCTCCATATGAATTTACTTACAATTTTTTCTAACTCGTTAAAGTAATTTTTTGGAATTTTGATTGGTAGGGCTATCTCTTATACTTTATTTTTCTTCCTTAAGGATATGATTTCCCTCTCATCACATTCAACTGAGATCAATGTATACCATGGAAACAATATAAAGACTAACAGACTGCCTTCTGGGTCGGGGGGTGGAATTGTAAAACTCAAAATTAATAAAATCTTTGTAAAGGAAAAAAAATTTAAAATAAAATAAAATATTCAACCACACTAAAATTCAAAGAAAGATAAATCAAAACAATTCTGTGATATCACCTTATATCCACCAAACAGTTACATTGTGGTACAAAGACAAATCCTCTGATCTATGATTCTATTGATAGAAATATACAACTAAGAGCAGCTGGGGACTCAGTTTGTCAAATTTATTGGTATAGAGTTGGGCAAAATAATTCCAAATTATTACTTTAATGTCCTCCTCATTGGTGGTGAGTTCACCTTTTTCATTTATGTTACTAGCAGTTTGGTTTTCTTCTTTCTTTTTTAAAATCAGATTGACCAGAGTTTATCAAGTTTATTGGATTTTTCATAAAACCAGCTCTTGGTTTTATTTATTAGTTCAATAGTTTTCTTGCTTTCGATTTTGTTAATTTCTCCTTTAATTTTTTGAATTTCTAATTTGGTATTTAATTGGGTTTTTAAAATTTGTTTAATTTGTTTTTTCTCTAATTTTTTTAGTTGCATATTTAATTCATTGATTTCCTCTTTCTCTCATTTATTCATGTAAGCATTTAAAGATATAATATTTTCTCTGACAGCTGCCTTGTGTGAATCCCATAGTTTTGGTATGTAGTTTCATTATTGTCATTATCTAGGTTGAAATAATTAATTCTTTCTATAATTTTTTGTTTGATCATAATTTCTATAATTTGTTATTTAGTTTCCAATTAGTTTTGGGTCTCTACTGGTCCAGTATTGCATATGAGTTTTATTACATTATGATCTGAGAAAGATGTATTCACTATTTCTGCTTTTCTGCAGTTGATCATTAGGTTTTTATGCCTAGTCACTTTTTGTGTAAGTGCCATGTAGTGCAGAAAAAAGTATATTCCTTTCTGTCCCCATTCAGTTTCCTTCATAAGTCTATCATATCTAGCTTTTCTAACCATCTGTTTATCTCCTTAACTTCCTTCTTGTTTATTTTATGGTTAGATTTGTCTAAATCTGACAGTGGGAGGATGAGGTCTCCCATTAGTAGAATTTTGCTGTCTATCTCTTCCTGAACTCTTTCAACTTCTCCTCTAAGAATTTGGATGCTATACTATTGGGTGTATACATATTTTGTATTGAAATTACTTTATTATCTATGGTACTTTTTAGGAGGATATAGTTTCCTTCCTTATCTCTTTTAATGAGTTCTATTTTTGCAGCTGCTTTGTCTGAGATAAGGATTACTACCCCTGCCTTTTTCCCTTCAGCTGAAGCAAAATATATTTTGCTCTAACCTTGTACTTTTAATCTATATGTATCTCTGCTTCAGAGTGTCTTGTAAGCAGCATTTTGTAGGATTCTGGTTTTTAATCCACTCTGCTATTCACTTACATTTTAAGGGAGAGTTCATCCCATTCACATTCAAAGTTATAATTACTAACTATTTCCCTCCATGCTATCTTCCCTCTGTTTGTATTTTCCCCCCTTTCCCCTTTATCCATATTCCCCAGTATTTTGTTTCTGAATACCATCACCTTCAGTGTGTTTGCCCTCCTTTGTCTACCCCCTCCCCTTTCTTTCCCCTTTCCCTTTTGCTCTTCCTCCTTCCCTTCCTTCTATTACTTTCCCTTTTACTCCCTTCCTGTCCCCCCTCACCTTTTCCCCCTTTAATACTTGAAAGGTAAGATTAATGTCTTAACTGAGTGTATATAAATTAAAGTTAAGCCAGGTCTGATGAGAAGATTCAGGTAGTTCCAACCTTCTCCTTTCTTCCCCTCTAGTACAATAGATCTTTTGTACCTCTTAATGTAATGAGGATTACCCCATTCAGTCTCATCCATGCTCTGTTTCCTTACTTTCCTTCTTTTTAATGAGGTATTGATTTTAAATCAGTCTGAGTCACAGAAAAGTCATGAGTGTTCATCACTTCTGGCTAAGTATATTCTCTCTAAGAGTTTCAGTTCTCAAGAGTTATAAGAATATTTCTCCCAGGAAGACATATAGTCAGTTTCATCTCACTGGATAGCAATTTTTTTCTTTCCCTTTTTCATGTGTCTCTTGAGCCTTCTGTTTGATGTACAAATTATCTATTAAGCTCTGGTTTTTTCATCAGGAAACATTGGACATGTCCCACTTCATTAAATGTCCAGCTTTTCCCTTGGAAGAGAAGGCTCAGCTTTGCTGGATAGTGAATTCTTGGCTGCATTCCAAGCTCCTTTGCTGTTCAGAATATCTCCTTCCAGGACCTTCGATCCCTTAATGTTGATGCAGCCAGGTCCTGTGTAATCTTTACTGTGGTTTCTCGGTATCTAAATTGTTTCTTTCTGGCTGCTTGCAGGATTTTCTCTTTTATCTAATAGTTCTGGAATTTGGCCACAACATTCCTTGGTGTTTTCATTTTAGGCTCTCTTTCTGCAGGGGATCGATGTAGTCTTTCAATAATGATTTTTGCCCTCTGGTTCCATGATATTAGGGCAGTTTTCCATCACTAAATCCTATAATATTAAGTTCAGGCTTTTTTTTCCCCCTCTTTAATTTTTTTCAGGAAGGCCTTTAATTCTCAGGTTGTCTCTCCTCATTCTATTGTCAAGGTCAGTGGCTTTGCTCATGAGGTATTTTACATTTTTTTCTATTTTTTCAGTTTTTTAGTTTTGTTTAACAGACTGTATTCTTTTTTTAAGAGAAGAATTTTCTTCATTTTCCTTTTGTAGCTCCTTTTCCAATTGGTCAATTCTATTTTTGAAAGAGTTTTCCATTTGACCAATTGAGGTTTTGAGTGAATTATCTTCTTTTTGCATTTGCCCAATTGACGTTCTGAGAGGATTATTCTCATTTTGTATTTGTCCAACTGTATTTTCCAATGATTTCTTTTCTTATTGCAAGATGTTAATTGTCTCTCCCAAATTTTCCAATTGATTTTTAAACTCCTTTATGATTTCTTCAAGAATGTCTTTCTGTGTTTGAGACTAGATCATATTCTCCTCAGAGGTACTAGGTCTCTCTGAGTTAGGGTCTTTTTATTCCTGGAATTTCTCTATGGACCCTCCTTTTCTCTGACCTTTTTCATTTTCTTAAGACCTTATGTTGGCAAGGGGCTAGTTCACAGAGGTTTGGTATTGAGATCCCTACTCACTGGGTTTAGTAACTCCCCGTGGATTGGCTAGTAGGTTGTGTTGGTTGCTTTCTCTAGAGTGTCTGTGACCTTAATTTGAGGCCCTCTCCCTTAGCTCCTAGGGGATGAAGGTAGCTGTTAAGTACTTTTATCTTTGTCTAGTGATGGGTTTTGCCTTAGGGTAAGGTAATTGCTCTCCCTATTTACTACTGAGGGAGGTCTGTTGTTCTTGTTCTTAGCCTGGGGCAGAGGTGGGTTGTAATTGTGTTTGTTCTAGGAAGAGATTTCAGTTGAAATGAAGATATGGCTGCAGCAGTCCTGCCCTGGAACTCACCCTCCAGCTCTCCAGGCAAGCTCCAGATTGTCAGTGCCACAACCAATGCCTCTGCTCCTTAGTTGCCCCTGTGACCTGTCAGGCTTGTCCTGCTTTTTAGGCTTCCAGGCTCTAGTCTGCCACAATAGAAGCCGCAATGATCAAGCTAGTAAAGCTCTTCAACTCTTATCCGCACTGCTGCTCAGGCTAGTAGAGTTCTCAGGCTCTGACCTTGTCCTTTACTCCCTGCAGAGTCTGCCCTCTGCACCCCAACTCACCCATGATCCCATAGTACAAATCTTGAGGTAAATCTCCTAGTTTCTTTTTCTGGGTTTTGTAGATCAGATTTCTGTTAAGAGGTTTGTTTCATATTATATATGAGGGAAGATCAGGAGACTAGCACTTTGCCTGTCTTCTCTCTGCCATCTTCCAGGGTGATTATTAACTTGCTTTTTGAACTACTATGTTCACACACCTTGTCTATCTATTATGAACTTGGACATACTGTAGTAAATGTAAACAGCTTTCTTTTGTTTCAAAGGTCAAGTTTGAATTTACTATAAGTGTCTCCCTAGTGTTATTTGTATTTATTTTGATTATATTGTTTTTACTGTAAATATTTTTTATTTTTGTGTAACCAAGCACACATCCCTAATTATTGCTTCTATTTTTATAATAAATTTAAAAATATTATTCTCTTTCCCAGCCAATTTATCATTATCTCCTAACCTACTACATCCCTCCCTTGTAAGAAATGCATATTGTCAAGCAAAATAAATTACATATCTGTCAGGTATAAGAATTCATCTCTTATTCTGTATATCTAGTCCATCACTTTTCTGTCAAAGGGTGGGAGGTGTGCTTCATAATTTGTATTTGAAGTTATGACTGGTTATTGCCTTTGTCAGAGTTCAAAAGTTCTTCAGAATTGTTTCACTTCATATTATTATTACTTTAGCCATCATGCTAATGCTTCTTTTTGACTCTGCTAATTCCATTCTACATTAGTTCATATACATCTTTTCACAGATGTTGTTTGTTGTCTTCCTATCATTTTCAAAGATGATCAATGACATCATGACTTGTGCAGAAACTGGATCTGAGTGAAGCAGAGTTGCACAAAGTTGTCAGCCTCACTCTCTCTTCCAGAGTCATCAAAGTCCAGTGGCTGGAAAAAAGTTAAGAAGACTAGTGATGCCCTGGGATGCAGTGGATGATCTTGGCATCTTTGATGTCTGACTAAGCTCTAAGTGCTCCACAGTGTCTGCTTTAGCTAACTTCTTGGCCATTGGAACTGATTGTTCTCATCCATTCATTCTGTCAGGGAAAGTCTTTATTGCTTGGAGTAGTAACAAAATGCCTGTTCTTATCCTCAACCTGGTTTAGTCTACCTGCTGAAGGTTTTATTGAAGTATGGCTGCTGTGGATACTAAAGGTATTTGGAGCCATAGGTGAGAGTTGAGTGCCAGGTAGAGCTCAAAGGTGGATAAGTAACCCTGAAAAGGGCTTGGCAAGCCCTCACACCAGAGGTGCTAGTCCTTCCTGAACACCCATACATCCCATCCATATATGAATAACACTTTGCAAACCTTAAAATGCTATATCTAAATGTTATCTATGCTGCTGCTGCTTCTGCTGCTGCTTTAAATCTGTATATTTGTAATTTCTGATGGTACAATATATTCCATTATATTAATGTCAGAAGTCCTTCCCCTATGCCCTAAAGGCATAGTATTTTTATTACCACTTTTTTTGCCTTAGCAAAAGCATATTGCTATAAGTATTCATGCAAATTTGAGTTCTTTTCTGTTTTCCTTATTCTCTTGGGTCATATAGATAAGAGCATCACTAGGTCAAAATGCTTGTATAATTTATTGACTTTTGAGTGTAAATTCTAAATGTTTTCTGGAATGGTTTAATTCACAGTTTCACTAATAGCTCATTTGGGTTTTTTTTTTTTTTAGGTTTTTGCAAGGCAAATGGGGTTAAGTGGCTTGCCCAAGGCCACACAGCTAGGTAATTATTAAGTGTCTGAGACCGGACTTGAACCCAGGTACTCCTGACTCCAAGCCCAGTGCTTTATCCACTAGGCCACCTAGCTGCCCCACTGATAGCTCATTTGAATGGTTTTCCCTCCAAAACTTTTTTCTATAATTGCTCCATCTTCCACTTAGCTGTCAAAATGATCTTTCTAAATTGCAGGTCTGACCATGTTACCCCTAATTCAATAAACTTTAGTGGCTCCCTATTACTTCCAGGATTAAATTAAAAATTCCTCTCTCTGGCTTTTACAATCCTTCATAACCTGACTCTTTCCTATCCTTCCAATCTTATTATATCTTACTTCCTCTAACCCCATAAGTACCCTGTGATCTAAAGATACTAGCTTGCCCTGCAAATCCTCACACACCATCTATGAAACACTTTTTTTTGTTCAGTCCTTGCTAATTCTTTATGACCCCCATTTTGAAGTTTTCTTGGCAAAGATCCTAGAGAAGTTCCTTCTCCAACTCATTTTACAGATGAGGACACTAAGGCAAATAGGATTAAGTGTCTTACCCTGGTTCACATAACTGGTAAGTTTCTGAGGCTGAATATAAATAAACTCATGAAAAGATGGGTCATCCTTGTGAACTCATTCAACTTTTCTGGAGAGCAATTTGGAATTACTCCCAAAAGGCAATAAAAATGTGCATACCCTTTGATCCAACAATACCACTACTACTGGGTCTATACCCTAAAGAGATCATGAAAAAGGGTAAAAACCTCACTTGTACAAAAATATTCATAGCAGCCTTGTTTGTGGTGGCAAAGAATTAGAAATTAAGTGAATGTTCATCAATTGAGGAATGGCTAAACAAATTGTTGTATATGTACATTATGGAACACTATAGTTCTATTAGAAACCAGGAGGGAATTCAGAGAAACCTGGAAGGATTTACATGAACTGATGTTGAGCGAGATGAGCAGAACCAGAAGAATATTTTACATCATAACAGCAACATTAATTAATGAATTTGCTCCTGTCACCAGTGCAACAATCAGGGACAATTTGAGGTTATCTGTGATGGAGAATAACACCTATATCCAGAGAAAAAATTGTGAAGTTTGAACAAAGACCAAAGACTATTACCTTTAATTAAAAAAATTATCTTATGTAATTTTGCTATTTCTTATACTTTATTTTATCCTTAAAGATATGATTTCTCTCTCAACACATTCAATTTGGATCCATGTATAGCATGGAAACAATGTAAAGACTATCAGACTGCCTTCTGTTGGCGGGGGTAGACAGAAGCAAGATTAGGGGAAAATTGTAAAATTCAAAAATAAATCAATAAAAAAAGATGGGTCTTCCTGATTCCAAGCCCAGTATTCTAAGCATTCTGCCACCTAACTGCTCCTTATTCAAAATAATTCATGTCATATTTTCTCTGGTAGTCTTCTGGGCTTCCAACTCATTTCATCCTCACTTCTGTTGCTTTCTTGGATTTCCTGATCTCTTAAAGTCTCAGGTAAAGAACTGTCTCCTACAAGAAATGTTATTATCCTTTAATGAAGGTGTCTTCTCTCTGTCAATTATTTCCAATTTATTCTGTATCTATATTACTTGTACTTTGTTGCATGTGTGTGTTGTCTTTCCCTTTGGACTGTGAGCACCTCAAAGGAAGGTTCTTAAGAGACTTTTTTTCCTTTTTTTAGCATTCCCATAGCACAAAGTCTGATACATAGATGATTCCTGTCCTTTGTTATAGAAGATCAAAATGTCATCACTATGTTAGAGATGAGTTACAGTATATTTGACTATGACTAAACCAACCAATATGACTTTGAAATGCTCTACTACAGGTTGGGTACAAATTGTCTATGTGAACACTTGGGATATTTACTCCAAAATTTCATATCTTATGTTTCCTTTGAGCTGCTTCCAATCTGCCTTGCTCATAAACCACCCTCTCTGATGAGGGTATGTCATGCTGGGCTGTTCTGTACCAGTGTCTTCCATGCTGCAGAATCAATTCCAAAGTTCCCAAGAAAGACTTTCAGGGTGTCCCAGTATTGTTTCTTCTGACCTCCCTTGTGAGCACTTGCCTTGTGTGAATTCTCCAGAAAAGTCTTTTTGGTATGCATATGCCTGGCATTTGAACAACAAGACCAACCTATGGTAGCTGTGCTCTCTGCAGTAAGGTTTGAATACTTAGTAGTTTAGCTCCAGAAAAGACCTCAGTGTCTGGTATCTTATCCTGCTAGGTGATTTTCAGAATTTTCTTAAGACAATTTAATTGGAAGCAGTTCTTGGCATAGACTGTCCAGGTTTCACATGCATACAGTAATGAGGTCAGCACAGCAGTTCTGTAGATCTCAACTTGGCAGTCAGTCTAATATCTCTACTCTCCTAGACTTTTTCTTGGACTCTCCCAAATATTGAGCTAGCTCTGGCAGTGTGTGCATCATCCTGATTATCAATGTATACCTCCATGGAAAGTGTACTGCCAAGGTAAGTGAACTTATCCACAGCACTCAACTTCTCCATTTGCTATAACTTACGGTTCCACATATGGATGGTGTGGTGCTGGCTGTTGGAGCAACAGCATTTTTTTAGTATTAATTGTTATGCCACAGTTAGCACAAGCAGCAGAGAATCAATCCATACTTTGTTGCATCTCAACCTCAGAGGCTGTATTGAATGCACAATCATATGAAAACAGAAGATTATGTACCAACACTCCCTCTACTTTGGTCTTGGTTTGTAGTCCTTCCAAGTTGAAGAATTACCAGCAGGGCAGTAGCTAACCTTGATGCTTTTTTCATCTTTGGCATTTGATAACGTGTCTAAAAATATTATGCTAGAAAGTATGGGACCAAAGACATAGTCTTGTTTCATTCCATTGGTGACTAGGAAATCACGAGAGCATCATCCATTATCTAGTGCTCAGCTAAGTATGCCATCATAAAACTGATGTATAAATTTTGACATAATTTTCTATAAGCCCTCACTACTAATAGTATCAAAGATCTTGGTCAGATCTATAGACATTGTTTACAGACCTCTGTTCTGCTCTTGGCCTTTTTTGAAGCTGTTAGATAGCAAATTCCATATTGATTGTTCCTCTACCCTCCCTGAAACCACACTGGCTCTCACCATCTTCTAGGTGAAGGAAAATTGAAGAGGATTCTGGCAAGAATCTTAAAAAAGAAACATCCCTATGATTGTCACAGGACACACTTCAGGATATCATAAAAGCATTTTAGATTGTTACGATCTGCATAAAAGTGAATTTCCTCAGCCATCTTTACTGAGCAAGAAACCTGAATATTTCTAAACTTCACTTGTATTTTATTTTGATGAAATTAAATGCTGCCTTCTTAGAAATGGATGTAAATCCTGTTTTTCATTTAGCAGCTTCTCTGTATTTCCCCATCATTTTCTTTCTTTTTTTATCATTTTATTTATTTTCAAATTAATTTTTTAACCAAAAATATACTTTTTTCTCCCCACTGTTGTAAGAGTAAACATAATACTCCCCCCAAATATAAACCATGAGAAATTCATGAGAAATAAAGTGAAATAAAGAGAAAAAAAATGTTTCAGTCTGTGTTCTGATCAGCTCTGTCTTGGGTGGATCACATTCTTTATCCTAAGTCCATCATAGAAGTTACTTCCATCTTTTTCCATAGTTGCTGTTGCTGATTGTAATTCCCTCCATCCATTCCTCCCCACTACCATCTATTATATTTTCTCTCTCCTTTCCCTCTGTCCCCTCTTCAAAAATGTGCTGTGGGGCAGCTGAATGGTGCAGTGGACAGAGCACCAGCCCTGGGGCCAAGGAGCCCCAAGCCTACCTCCCACCCCAGAGACCCAGCAATCACCTGGCTTCATGGTCTCAGACAGGCCACCCAACCCTACCACCTTGCAAAAAGTATAAAAAGAAAATGTGTTATAGCTGACTATCCTCTCCTATGACCTACCCTCTCCTCTATCACCAACATCCCCTTCCCCTCCCCCATTCCGCTTCTCTCCTCCTGTGTAATCCTGACTAGCTCCACGATATTTGAATTGTGTCCTTCTGGCTGCTTGTAATATTTTCTCTTTGACTTGGGAGTTCTGGAACTTGACTATAATATTCCTAGGGACTTGTTTCTTTGGATCTCTTTTAGTAGGAAATTGGTGTATTCTCTCAATTTCTATTTTATCCTCTTGCTTCCAGGATATCAGGGCAATTTTCCTGTAGAAATTCTTTAAAAATGAGGTCAAGGCTCTTTTTCTGATCATGACTTTCAGGTAGCCCAATAATTTTAAAATTATCTCTTCTGTATCTGTCTTCCAGAGAAGTTGTTTTTTTCACTGAGATATTTCACATTTTCTTCTAGTTTTTCATTCTTTTGGTGTTGAATTATTGTGTCTTGATTTCTCACAAAGTCATCAGCTTCTTTTAGCTCCATTCTACAATTGAAGGATTTGTTTTCCTCAGAAAGCTTTCTTATCTCCTTTTCCATCTGGCCAATTCTGCTTTTTAAAGCATTCTCCTTCTCAATAATTTTTTGAACTGTTTTGTCCATTTGACCTAAACTGGTTTTTAATATGTTATTTTCTTCAGCATTTCTTTTGGATGGCCTTGACTAATCTGCTGACTTATTTTTCATGTTTTTCCTGCATCTCTCTCATTTCTCTTCCCAATTTTTCTTCTACCTCCCCTTACTTGATTTTCAAAATCTTTTTTGAGCTCTATCATAGCCTGAACCCAACTTCTATAATTTGTGGAGTCTTTAGGTGCAGAAACTTGGTCTTTCTTATCTTCAGAGTGTGTGTATTGATTCTCCATGGGACCAAAGTAATTGTCTATGATAAGGTTCCTTTTTTTCTGTTTACTCATTTCCCCAGCCCTGTGCCTGGTTTTGGGGTGCTTCCTGAGCTTTTGAGTATCATTGGGACCACCCCTCAAGGACCTAAGTATGTAAGTCTCTGGCTGCTCTCCTGGTCTGTTGAATGGCCACAAGCTCACCCCTCTGGGACCCCAGACTGTGACCAGGGTTTGAATATAGTCAAAGCCCCAAAGTCCTGTCCCCAGGGACAGAGGACAGACCTCTCGGCAGTTTCCCTCCACTCCCTTACCTTCCATGGGCTGAGTGCTTAGGGAGCAACTGCTGGACAATTCCCTGCTGGGTGGCTCCCCAGGTTTGCTTCCATTTCCTGGGTTCTGGGCTTTGTTGGGGGCCGCAGCTGGGCTGAAGAGGGACACATTGGCCTGGGCTTTGTACTCACTCTGGCAGAGGTCTCCCTGCTGATCTTCCAAGTTTTACTTGGTGCTCCCTGGGGTGGCAGGTCAGGAAACCGCTTCTGCAGGCATGAGTCGAGGCTCCCAGGGACCCAGGCATCCTGAAGCTATTCTTGGAAGGCTGATGCTCCTTAACCTCCACTGCACTGCTACCCCCTCCAATCCCATAGAACAGAGTCTTACCACTATTTTCCAAGTTACCTTGGACTGCAGAAGTGCCTCACTGGATCTTTCTGTGGGTTCTCTTGAAAATTTAGAGTCATAATTTTAAAGTTTTTGAAAAATTTTAAAGAGCACTCCTGGGAAAGCCTGTCCTCATGCTGCCATCTTGGCTCTGCCTTCCTCATCATTTTCTTCAAACCAGTCTTGATTGAGGATATTCTGACCCAAATGAGCAAATGCAGTGTTATACACCAAATCTCTGAAAGCTGTCCCCTTCCTTTTCTGCTCCACTGCTGTCAACTCTGTGTTGGCTCAACTTTCTCTCTAAATTAGCAACAAACTGTTCCTGCTCAGAGTAGATTGCTAATCTCTTGAAATTTATTGTTATACTAATAACTTTGCCTTGGGGAAGCCACTTTGGTTGAATGTGAATAGTTTGGAGACTATGAATCTGTGTAAAGGGCAGAGATAGACAGGATGTGAGAGTGGTACAGAGTGCTCTCTTCCCTTTACAATCACACAGTCTATTAGATGCCAGAGTTTGCTATGACACTGTATCCAGTAAGATGTATTGTGTTCAGGTGATAAGGTCATGAGAGGTACAAGTCTACAGTAGTAGGTGACCATTTCTATGATTGTTTCCAACTCCATTCCTTCCAAGGACTTCCTGCAATGTCTGGTAGTCTGAGCCTATTCTTGCATTAAAATTACCCAGAATTATAAACTTGTCCTTTTTTGGTACATTGATGATAAGGCCTTCAGGTCTTCAGAAAAATTTCCTTTGACATCATCAGGATTCACCATGGTGAGAGCAGAGGCACTTATGATAGTGGCATGGCATTTTCCTGCAAATGGAAATTACGTTGTCATGAACCTGTTTTTCATAGCTTTTGGGAGGCTTTTAAACATTGACTAGATTAGTTTTGATTGCAAAACCGACTTCATTGTGCTCCCCTTCATGGTTACTCTAGCTTTGACTTTGGTAAACTGGCCTTTTTCACTCAGGGTTGCTATTTGGATATGATACCTGCTGAGTTTTTTTGGCAACAAGAGAAGTTTATCTTTCAGGTCTATTGGATCTTGTGTTGTCTAACGAGTGTGCATACATTCCATGTACTGATGTTTTACTTCTTTGAAGGAGTTATTGTAAATTTTTTTATGTTTCAACTACAAAGTGAGATCTCCACTGCTGTGGTAATCAGACTAGGGTTGGGCAAGCAGACAATTTTTAAGGCAAACCAGTTGGTGAACAGTGTGAACCTTAAAGGGTTGCTCAAATACCTGGGGGCTGCCAAATCTCATTGATTCCAGTGAAGAATAACCCTACGGCCTGAATTGCCTGTGTGCAGGGTTGTGACTATAGCTCCCAGTGTCCCTGCACCTGCTGCTTCATCACTTCCCTGTCACTTTGAGATAGAAATAGTAAAATGATGCTGACTTTTGATTTGTGTATGAATTGAATTTAAGTGAGGTAAAGTTGCACAAAGTCATCAGCCTCACTCTCTCTTCCAAAGTCATCTTAGTCCAGTGATAATGCAGAGTCAAGACAACTGGTGATAGGTCTAGATACAGTGAATAACCTTGGAGTCTTAGATGTCCCACCAAGTTCTTAGTGCTTCAAGCACCTGCTTCCGCTGCCTTCATGACTGTTAGAACAAATTGTTTTCATTTGTCAATTCTACCAGTGGAAGATTTCACATATTTGGGCTAGGCACCCTCCCCTAACTCACCTCAGCTACTCTCAACTAAGTTTAGCCTGTCTGCCAGAATGATTTACCAGGGTGTGGTCACTGAGCATGATACAGCTACTTGGAGCGGTAGGTGAGAGTTAAGTGACCCAGATGGACATCAAAGTGGGAAAGCAGCCCTGGAAAGCACTCAGCAACCCTCACACCAGAGTTACTAGTCTTCCTTGAACATACCCTACATCCATTAGTAGGTACTTAATAAATCTTGTTGGCTTCTATTTTTCTTTTTTTTTTTTGTAAACTTTGCCAATCTGATGATTGGGAGGTGAAACTTCAGTGTTGTTTCATTTTGTGTTAGTGATCTGTAGCATTTTTCATTTTTTTTGGAAGAAATAGAAAAACAAACTATTTTTTAATCAGATCACTAGGGACATATGACATAGCCTTGAAACACTGAATAAGACTATGTTAGTTGCATTCAGTAAAAAGTTGGTAAAAAAAAGAACAAGATCTTATCCAAAGCAATGCCTGGTACTAATATGTTGCTCAAAGTTTTAAGCAACAGTGATAATTAGATAATTGGTGCTAGCTGCCTCCTATACTCTGGGTTAGAAAAAAGATCTCCCTTGTAACCTGGTTATGCCCCAAAATTTTAAGTTGTCTTTATACCTTTTCCTTTTCTAAGAGGTTCTCTCAACAAGTATTTCAAGAGGGTAAATCAGCAGGACCAGCATCAGGCATCACATCTTTTTCTGCTTTGGGGAAAACTAACTTTCCCCCAAACAGGCTATCTACCATTCCTTTAAACAAGAAGCTTAAGATTGTTCTACAAGCAAAGCAAGACTTCCTTTGGTCTTTACTCAAAAATAACTTCATGTTAGGCTCAAAAGATACTTTAACTAAAATGTTGACCCTGGAGTTTCTTCTAGAAGGACAAGAAAAAAATCATATGAGCAGCATTCTAGAGAAGCCAATGTGAAGGAACCAGAATTCATGTGTCTGGTGGGATATTTTCCTTTTGTGCCCTTCTTTGCTTCTTTGATGTTAAGTTGAAACTAGTGTGAGCACTGTCTTCATCAAAGGAAAGATCAGTGCTCTACCTAAGCCAGCCTCTTCCCCTAGACTCCCTTCTGAAAGATGGGTAAGAACCCATCTGGGGAGAAAAGCACAACTCTGTTTCTATTTTTCGAAATAGTAGTGAACTCATGGTTGCTTGATAGTCTATGTACTCAGGTGGATGTAAAGCTGGCACCTTGTAAAAATAGATGACTGCCTCAGGGATTTATACCAGATGGGAGGAGGGTTGGGGAGGAGAACTGTTGATACCTATAAACTCAAAGAGTTATTCCATTTTCTAGGAGTAGACTACCTCTGAATCAGTTGAAATCAGTTAAGGGCTCCAACAGATAAAATAAGGGGTCATCTTTACTGAAGGGATAGTTTTTACTGAAGGGTACTATTAACTTCCATGATACTTCTAATTCATATCTGGATTCCAGCTTCTTCTATTTCTTCTCCTATGGACTAAAATATAAAATGGACTCATCAGAGTTCATAGGCAGATGCAAAATTTCCATAAATGGATTCTTAAATATGCTCAATTTCTTCATTCTTAAATATCCATTGAAAGGTAAAAATTTCTATACAATTTTACAAGTAGCTCCATTCTTCCACCCCAGATGACCATTGACAATGATAGATGCCAGGAAATTCTTCATCTCCTTGGTCATGGTGGGCATAAAGTGCATGTGGTCATCAACATATCTGGTCATCTAGGACATTAGCTGCTTCTTGCCAACTCCAGTAGATCCTTCAAGTTTTTGATCAGTCATTGCAGATCACATCAGGCTGTCCTGGAATTTCTCTAGTATGCTGGTCACAAGGGCCTGTGCCTGGGTCAAGGGAGCAAGGCAGCTCTCAATGCACTAATGACTCTTCTGCATGGAGGCCTAGTTATTCTTATAGCAGCTGGCACTACACTGGAACATAGTACCCAGCATCTTGTGGCTATTCTCCTGTTCCTGCTCTTTTTCCATGGTGAAACCTGTTTCCTGCATCTGCTTCCTGTACTTGCAGCTTTTGCAACTCTACCATGGTGTGCATATCCATTCCCCAGCCCTGTACCCTGCCCTACTCTACCTGAGTCCACATTATTCTTTATAGCTTTTGATTATTCTTGGAAAACTGCCATTACATAATCATTGACCATTACTTATAGGAGAATGACTCCTATTCTTTAAAATTAATATTAATTGGACTTCCAGCCAAGATGGTGGAAAGAAGCCAGGCACTGTGCTAAGGTCTCCTGGCTTTCCCTCAAAACTAATATGAATCAAGCTCTTAACAGAATTTAGATACACAATATGCAGAAAAAGAACCTAGTAGAACATTAACTAACAAGGTCTGTTTCAGGGGAGAATGGTGACCCAGGGCCACCCAGAGAGCTAGACCAGGGGAACTGGGACTAACCTGAGAACAACCTCAGAAGCTTTGGCTGTATGAACAGAAAGAAGGAGAGATCCAGAGAGACTGGAAGAAGAGTTCCAGCATAATGGGCGAGAGAATTCCAGAATGCAGACAGACATTGAACTGGTCAGCTCAGATGACCTGGAAGACCAAGGCTGCAATCCCCCTATTTTCAGTGGAGTTCCAGGGTTTCCAGATGAGTCCCCCCAACCAAATCCCTGTAGGAGAAAGTGACTCTTCCCAGAATAAACACAGCAACACCTTCCCTCCAACCCCTAGGCTCTGGTGTGGGCAGCAGATCTCTCTCAGTACTGAGTGAATAATAAGGAGACTAACTATGCAGCCTGAGGACCCAGTATACATTGTTCAAGGATAACTGGGATATTGCTGTGCCCCCCCTCCCCCCACTCCCCCAGGCCTAAGGAGTGGGCCATTAATCAAGGTCATAGACACTCCTGAGAAAGCAACCAGCATCCCATACTGGCTAGCCTACTTGGAGTTACTAAGTTCAGTGAAAAATGCCTCTAGGAATTTCAACTCCAAATGTCTATGAACTAGCCCCTCCCCCCACACAAGAGCCTAGGAAAATGAAGAAAAGTCAGTGGAAAGGGGGGCATCCATCAAAAGCTACCTTGACTTCTGAGAAGAATATGAATTGGTCTCCAGAAAGACTTCTTAGAAAAGATAAGGAAGGATTTAGAAACCATTTGAAAAGAAACGCAAGAGAAAATTGACACCCTGCATCAAGAAAGCAAATCCTTGGAAAATACAATTGGGCCAATGGAAAACTCCTTCAACAATAGAATTGACCAACTGGAAAAGGAGCTGCAAAAGGTAAATGAAGAAAATTCTCTAAAGAAGTGATTGAAATCTGTGGAAACTAATGACTTCATGAGATAACAAGAATCTATTAACACAAAAACAATTGAAAAAATAGAAGAAAATGTAAAATATCTCATTGGCAAAATGGCAGACCTAGAGAATAGAGACAACTTAAGAGTCACTGGACTTCCTGAAACCATTGAGAATAAAAAAGCTTGGGCCTTGATATTTAGGATTTAGAGATGGAAAATTGTCCTGATATCATGGAGCCAGAGGGCAAAATGGTTATTGAAAGAATACATCAATTCATTCCTGAAAGGGATCCCAAAATGAAAACACCAAGGAATATTGTGGCCAAATTCTAGAACTATAAGATAAAAGAGAAAAATAGTGCAAGTAGCCAGAAAGAAGCAAATTAGATACCAAGGAACCACAGTAAGGATTATATAGGACCTGGCTGCATCAATATTAAGGGATCAAAGGGCCTGAAATATGATATTCCAAAGAGCAAGGGAGCTTGGAACGGAGCCAAGAATTCACTATCCTGAAAAAGTGAGTCTTTTCTTCCAGGAGTAAAGATGGACATTTAATGAAACAGGAGTCTTCCAATTTCTCCTGATGAAAAGACCAGAGCTAAATAGAAAATTTGGACTTCAAACAGGAGACTCAAGAGATACATGAAAAGGTAAAAGAGGGAAAAGGAAAAAACTGCTATCCAATAAGATGAAACTGACTATGACCCCATCTGGAAGAAAGATTCTCATAATCCTTGAGAACTGTAACTATCAGAGAGAATATACTTAACCAGAAGTAATGGACACATGCATGACTTGTGCATGACTTTGATAGAATGATTTAAAAACACTATCTCCTTCAAAAGGGGGGGACAGTAAATAGATGGGGGGTAGAGGAGATTGAATGGGGTAATACCATAGAAAATGAAGAGGTACAAAGGATTTATTGCAATAGAGGGGAAGAAGGGAGGAGGTGAGAATGGCTTGAATCTTACTCTCATCAGATTTGGCTCAAAGAAGGATTAACATACACTCTCTCAGTTAAGTTAAGAAATTTATTAACCTTTCAAATATTAAAAGGGGGGAAGGAGGAGGGGGAAGGGAAGGAAGAAGGGGCAAAGGGAAAGGGGAAAGATAGGGGAGGGGGTGGATATAAAGGGTAAACACGCTGAAGGAGTTGGTATTCAGAAGCAAAATATTGGGGAATATAGATATGGTGGGAAAAGGGGAAAAATACAACCAGAGGGAAAATAACATGGAGGGCAATAAAGAGTAATTATAACTTTGAATGTGAATGGGATGAACTCTCCCATAAAATGTAAGTGAATAGTAGAGTGGAATAAAAACCAGAATCCTACAATATGCTGCTTACAAGAAACTCATATGAAGTAGAGAGATACATATAGAATAAAGGTAAAAGGTTGGAGCATAATATATTTTGCTTCAGCTGAAGGGAAAAAGGCAGGGGTAGTAATCCTTATCTCAGACAAAGCAGCTGCAAAAATAGAACTCATTAAAAGAGATAAGGAAGGAAACTATATCCTCCTAAAAGGCACCATAGACAATGAAGAAAATTCAGTACTAAATATATATGCACCAAGTGGTTATAGCATCTAAAGTTTTAGAGGAGAAGCTGAATGACCTACAAGAAGACATAGACAGCAAAACTCTACTGTGGGATACCTCTACCTCCCACTCTCAGATTTAGATAAATCTAACCATAAAATAAACCAGAAGGAAGTTAAGGAGGTAAATAGAATGTTAGAAAACCTAGACATGATAGACCTTTGGAGAAGATTGAATGGGTATAGAAAGGAATATACTTTCTTTTCTGCAATACATGGCAATTACACATAAATTGACCATAGGGAATAAAAACCTAATAATCAATTGCAGAAAGGCAGAAATAATTAATTCTATTAAACATTTAAGCAACAATTGGTTCAAATTCTATACAAACTTTTTGGAAAAATAGGTGAAGAAGGAACTCGGGTTAACTCCTTCTATGAAACCAATATGGTGCTGATTCCTAAACCAGGAAGAATTAAAACAGAGGAAGAAAATTACAGACCAATTTCCCTAATGAATATGGATGCAAAAATCTTAAAATCTTAAAATCTTAGCAAAGTGATTAAAGCAAATTATCACTAAGTTAATACACTGTGACCAAGCAAGATTTACCCCAGGAATGCAGCTTGGTTCAATATATGGAAAACTGTTAGTATGATTAACTATATCAGTAACAAACCTATCAGAAATCATATGATTATCTCAATAGATGCTGAAAAAAGTCTTTGACAATATACAACAACCATTCCTACTAAAAACATTAGAGAATGTAGGAATAAATGGATTGTTCCTTAGAATGATAAGCAGTATCTTTCTGAAATCTTCAATAAGCATTATATGCAATGGAGAAATGCTAGAAGCATTTCCAATAAGATCAGGGGGTGAAACACCCCTACTATTCAATATTGTATTAGAAATGCTAGCTTCAGCAGTAAAAAAAAGAAAAAGAAATTGAAAGAATTAGAATTGGGAAGGAAGAAATAACACTTTCACTCTTTGTATATGACATGATGGTATACCTAGAGAATCCTAAAAAATCATCTATAAAGCTACCAGAAACAATTAGCAACTATAGCAAAGTGACAGGATATAAAATAAACCCTGATAAATCCTCAGCATTTATATATATTACTAGCATGATACAGCAGCAGGAACTAGAAAGAGAAATTCCATTTAAATTAACCAGATAAAGGGGCAGCTAGGTGGTGCAGTGGATGGAGCAACCGGCCCTGGAATCAGGAGTGCCTGAGTTCAAATCCGACCTCAGACACTTGGTAATTGCCTAGCTGTGTGACCTTGGGCAAGCCACTTAACCCCATTTCCTAGCCAAAAAAACTTAAAAAAAAGTAAATTAACCAGATAATATAAAATACTTGGGAGTCTACCTGCTAAGGCAGACTAAAAAACTCTATGAAAAAACTATGAAACACTTTTCACACAAATAAAATCAGATTTAAATAACTGGGAAAATATCAACTGCTCATGGACAGGCCAAGCTAATATAATAAAAATGACAATTCTACCTAAATTAATCTACTTATTTAGTGCATTGCCAATCAAACTTCCAAAAATTTACTTTAATGAGCTAGAAAAAATTGTAACTAAATTCATATGGAGAAACAAAAAGTCAAGAATATCCAAGTTTTTAATGAAAAAAAAATTGCAATAGAAGGTGGCTTAGCCTTACCAGATCTAAAATTATATTCTAAAGTATTGGTCCTCAAAACTATCTGGTATTGGCTAAGAAATAGAGTGGTGGATCAGCCGAATAGATTAGGTCAAAAGATTCAGCCGGAAATGATTACAGTAATCTGCTGTTTGATAAACTCAAAGAGTCCAACTTCTGGGATAAGAACTCTCTCTTCAATAAAAACTTATGGGGAGTCCAACCCTTCTGGAGAGCTATTTGGAACTATACCCAAAGGGCAACAAAAATGTGCATACCCTTTGACCCAGCAATACCACTACTGGGTCTATATCCTGAAGAGATGATGAAAAAGGGTAAAAACAGTACTTGTACAAAAATATTTATAGCAGCCCTGTTTGTGGTGGCAAAGAATTGGAAATCCAGTAAATGTCCTTCAATTGGGGAATGGCTTAGCAAACTGTGGTATATGTATGTCATGGAACACTATTGTTCTATTAGAAACCAGGAGGGATGGGATTTCAGGGAAGCCTGGAGGGATTTGCATGAACTGATGCTGAGTGAGATGAGCAGAACCAGAAAAACACTGTATAACCTAACAGCAACATGGGAGTGATGTTCAACCTTGAAGCACTCGTTCATTCCATCAGTGCAACAATTGGGAGCAATTTTGGGCTGTCTGCAAAGGAGAGTGCCATCTGTATCCATATAAGGAGCTGTGGAGTTTGAACAAAGTTCAAGGACTATCCCATGCAATTTAGAAAAATACAGATATCTTATTGTCTGATCTTTAAGGATATGATTTCTCTCTCATCACACCCAATTTGGATCAAGGTACAACATGGAAACAAAATAAAGACTGACAGATTGCTTTCTGTGGGGGAGTGGGGGGCAGGATGTAAGATTGGGGGGAAAACTGTAAAACTCAAATAACATCTTTAATAAAAATTAATTTAAAAAATTATGGGGAGAATTGGAAGTTAGTATATCAGAAACTTGGATTAGAGTAAAATGGGTGCAGGATTTAGACATAAACTGCTAGAAGATCAAGGAATTGTTTACCTGTCAAATTTGTGAGAAGGGAAGCAGTTTATGACCAAGGAAGAGATGGAGAACATCATTAAAAGCAAACCAGATAATTTTGATTACATTATATTAAAAAGCTTTTGTACAAAACCACAGAAATGTAGCAAAATGGGGAACAATTTTTACAAATAGTATTTTTGACAAAGGATTCATTTCTAACACATACAGAGAAACAAGTTATTCCCCAATTGACAAATTGTTAAAGGATATGCAAAGGTAATTTATAGATGAGGAAATCAAAGGTATCTATAATCATATGAAAAATTACTCCAAATCATTACTGATTAGAGAAATGCAAATTAAAGCATCTCTGAAATACTACTTCACACCTCTCAGAATTGCCAATATGACCAGAAAAGATAATAAGCTATGTTGGAAGGGATATGGGAAATCTGGGACATAATACCTTGCTGGTGCAGCTGTGAAGTGATCCAACCTTTCTGGAGAGCAATTTGAAATTATGCCCAAAGGGGAATAAAAATGTGCATACCCTTTGATACAGCAATACCACTACTGATTCTATATCCTGAAGAGATCATAGAAAAGGGTAATAATATCACTTGTATAAAAATATTCCTAGTAGTTCTGTTTGTGGTATCAAAGTATTGGAAATTGAGTGAATGTTCATCAGTTGGGGAATGGCTGAACAAACTGTGGTATATATATATAATGGAACATTATTGTTCTATTAGAGGTTTCAGGGAAGCATGGAAAAACTTATATGAATTGATGTTGAAGTGAGATGAGCAGAACTAGAAGAACATTGTACACTCTAACAACAACATGGGGGGTGATGATTAACCTTAATGGACTTGGTCATTCTATCAGTGACAATCAGGGACAATTATAGGGTATCTGTATAGAGAATACAATCTATATTCAGAGAAAGAACTGTGGAGTTTAAACAAAGACCAAAGATTATTACTTACAATTTTTTTAAAAAGCTGTCTATTGTCCCACATAATTTTCCTATCTCCAATTTTTTATTTATTCCTCAAGGATTATTTTTCTCTAACACATTCAGTTTTTATCAATGCATAGTATGGAAACAATGTAAAGATTTTCAGATTGCCTTCTTTGGGGGGGAGGTTGGGAAAATTGTAAAATTCAAAACTTTACCAAAAAATGACAAGTAGAAACTGCTATTGCATATAACTAGAAAACAAATAAAATATTTATTTTTTAAAATCAAGATTAATTCTTTGAGTAGGGGTACTTATGATTAAGATTTATTTCAATTAGTTGTTTATCTTCCTATTTACCTGTATTTATACTGCTTGTGTAAAATCTTTTCAGGTTTACAAAATACGAATTATTCATTTTATCTTTAATGATGATGCCTAAACTTGTCCAATTAAGAATTTGTCCCCAAGTCATAGTTGTGAAAGTTTGCTTCTCTTCTAATTTTAAAATTGATATTATCAAATTTTATGAGACATATCATGACACCTTGGATAGAGAACTTGGAGCCAAAAAGACCTGGATTTTTGTCCTCCCTTTGATGTATCCTGGCTTTGTAACCCAGGACAAGTCATTTAATCTCCTTGTCCTAGTCAACTTTCAAGACTCTTAAGTTGCAGGAAAAAAAATGCTGATTCCAAGTAGAGTAGATTTCCTCATCTGTGAGTTTCCTGTACAGGAGCAATTTATTCACAGGCTCCATCATAATCACATAAATTTATCAAGTATAAATTTTTGCAAGCATTTCACTGGATAGCAGCTATTTTTATTTTGTATAGGTATATAGATAACTCCTTTAAATGAACCCTGAAGAACTTTTCTCTCAGTAATGACATTGCCTAACTTTTCCTGTATCACTGAACTGAGATCCTTTCATTCATTTCCTTTTCTCCTCTTTTCTCTCCCCTCCCCCATCTTGAACCTACCAATTTTCAGTCCCAAAATATTTAGGGCTTGCCAGGTTGCCTTGTGGCAAAAGTCCCTATGATAGCTGTGTTTCTGGTTTTATGTTGGAATTTCCAGTTTAGGTGGGGGTCCAGTAAAATTTTTGAGGGGAAATAAAGTTAGAGTTCATAGACTGCTGCTCAGCCAAGTGGGTCAGGACAGCTTGCAAGAGTTAAGCAATCAGAGATTACTTAACCCAAACACTACCTATCTGAAATACACAATTTATGCAACATGTTCAATCTATGATCTTTCTAAGTATTTTTTCAAATGCTTCCCAGTTTCCTCATTTGTTAAATATTCTAATGTGATCTCTCATTGAGAGGTGGGGATTGGTGGTGGATACTAGTAAGTGTAATATTACAAACTGGAGGAAAGACTGAAGGATCAAAATAAAGGGTGTCTTCTGTCTTGTGAGTTTTGTTTCTGGTGATCCTTAGGTCTCTTTTCACATTCCTTCCAGTTAGGAAAAAACTAATATACCTCCCAGGAGTCCCTACTTTCAATCAAAAATCCATGGCTTTAGGAGAAGTTGAGAAAGACAAAGGGCAGTAGAATCAGGGAGTAAGCTTCAAAGTTAGAAGGAAAAAAATGGTCCTTTTCCTACATTGTCTTCTGAATTCTTCTGGTTCTGCAGACAATTTAAGGGAGTCTTCACTCTCTATAAAACAAGCAATTTGTTGATGAATCACACATATGGATAGATGTGTGGATGGATGGATGGATTGATGGTGAATCACACATGGATGGATAACTACCAACATTTCTGTGTAGTTGTCTGGCGTCCATGACGTAGAATCTGTAGGGTGAGGGTGGGGTGACAGCAGCTCTGGGAAACCAGAGGACCTCAGTTGCAGAGGCTTAACCAACTGTAGCTGTGGAGTCTTTAGCCTAGGGGAGGGGAGGTCTGCATGCCTGGAAGTCATCCATCTGGGCTGGGACCTGAGCTCCATACTTTTAGGGAAGCATTCTTCCAAGAACAAAGGGTAGCTGTTCTCCCACCGCCTTAGGCTCAGGTGTGGACTACAGAGACTGTCTTCCTCCCCCAGGGCCCAGCCCATTGTTCAAGGTCAACTCAAACCCTGCTGCCTTTCCTCACTCTCTCCACACACCCTCCTCACTCCCACCAGGATTGGGAGAGGGCTTCAGTCATTCCAGAGAAAGCAACCAATACCCCCTACTGGTCAACCCTTGGAATTACTAAGCCAAGTGAACAAATCCTCTAGGGTTTTCAAAAGCAAACCTCTGAGAGCTAGCATCTATCCCAACACAAGATCCTAGAAAAATGAAGAAAAGTCAGCAGAAAGGGGAAACCATGGAGACATACTTAGAAGAAACAGGTTCTAACCCAGAGAGATTTAGCATTTCTGAGGACAATATGAATTGGTTTCCAGCCCAGAAAGATTTCCTTGAAGAAATCAGGAAGGAGTTTAAAGGTCAATTGAAAAAATTGAGAAAAAAATTCAAGAGAATATTGTCACATTGCAAGAGAAAATTAATATCTCCTAATAAAAATTATCCTTAGAAAATACAATTGGACAAATACAAAAAGAAAATAATTCTCTCAAAACTTCACTTGGCCAAATGGAAAATTCCTTCAAAAATAGGATTGACCAATTGGAAAAGGAGTTGCAAAAGGTAAATGAAGAAAATTCTTCTCTAAAAAAAGAATGGGGGGGTTGGCTAGGTGGTACAGTGGATAAAGCACCGGCCCTGGAGTCAGGAGTACCTGGGTTCAAATCTGGTCTCAGACACTTAATAATTACCTAGCTGTGTGGCCTTGGGCAAGTCACTTAACTCCATTTGCCTTGCAAAAACCTAAAAGCAAAAAACAAAAAACAAAAAAAATGGAATCTTTGGAAACTAATGACTTCATGAATCAACAAGATTCTGTTAAACAAAACAAAATATCTACAAAATAGAAGAAAATGTAAAATACCTCATCAGCAAAACCACTGACCTTGAGAACCGATTGAGAAGGGACAACCTGAGAATTATAGGACTACCTGAAAACACTGAAGAGAAAAAAAGCCTGGACTTAATATTACAGGATTTACTGGTGGAGAACTACCCTGATATCATGGAACCAGAGGGCAAAATAATTATTGAAAGAGTACATTGGGGGCAGCTAGGTGGCATAGTGGACAAAGCACCGGCCCTGGAGTCAGGAGTACCTGGGTTCAAATCTGGTCTCAGACACTTAATAATTACCTAGCTGTGTGGCCTTGGGCAAGCCACTTAATCCCATTTGCCTTCCAAAAACCTAACAAAAAAAGAGTATGTTGATTCCCTCTGGAAAGAGATCCTAAAATGAAAATACCAAGAAATGTGGCCAAATTCCAGAACTATCAGATAAAAGAAAATCCTGCAAGCATCCAGAAAGAAACAGTTTAATTACCAAGGAGCAACAGTAAAGATTACACAGGACCTGGTTGCATCAACATTAAGGTATCAAAGGGCCTGGAATGAGATATTCTGAAGGGCAAGGGAGCTTGGAATACAGTCAAGAATCCACTACCCAATAAAGCTGAGCCTTCTCTTCCAGGGGAAAAGATGGCCATTTAATGAAATGAGAGACTTCCAACATTTCCTGATGAAAAGACCAGAGCTCAATAGAAAATTTGGACATCAAACAGGAGGCTCAAGATATATGTGAAAAGGTAAAAAAAAAAAGTGGGGGGGGGTAAAAAAAACCTGCTATCCAATAAGATGAAACTGGCTATATCCCTATCTGGGAGAAAGACTCTAAGAACTCTTGAAATTGTAACTATTAGAGAGAATATACTTAGACAGAAGTGATGGACACTCATGACTTTTTTTTTGTGACTCAGAATGATTTAAAAATAATATCTCCTAGGGGCGGCTAGGTGGTGTAGTAGATAAAGCACTGGCCTTGGAGTCAGGAGTACCTGGGTTCAAATCCAGTCTCAGACACTTAATAATTACCTAGCTGTGTGGCCTTGGGCAAGCCACTTAACCCCATTTGCCTTAAAAAAACAAAAAAAAATATCTCCTTAAAAAGGAGGACAATAATGAGATGGGAGGATGGAGGAGATTCAATGAGGGTAAATCTCATTACATTAAGAGGTACAAAAGACCTAGACATATTGCAATTGAGGGGGAGAAAGGAGGAAGTTAGAACCACCTGAAATTTCTTCTCATCAGACTTGGCTTAAAGTTAACTTATACACACTCAATTAAGTTAAGATATTAATCTTACCCTTCAAATACTAAAAGGGAAAAAGGGGAGGGGGGGACAGGAAGGGGGAGAAAAAGGGGAACTAACAGAAGAAAGGGAAGGAGGAAGGGGAAAAGGGAAAGGGGAAATAAAGGGGAGGGGGTTGATAAAGGAAGGCAAACACACTGAAGGTGGTAGTATTCAGAAAAAAAATATTGGGGAGTAGGGTTAAAGGGGAAAATGGGGAAAAATACAAAAAAGAGGGAAGATTGCATGGAGGGCAATAAAGAGTTAGTAATTATAACTTTGAATGTGAATGGGTTGAACTCTCCCTTAAAATGTAAGCAAATAGCAGAGTGGATTAAAAAACAGGATCCTATAACATGCTGCTTATAAGAAACTCATGTGAAGCAGAGAGATGCATACAGAGCAAAAATAAAAAGGTTGGAGCAGCATATATTTTGCTTTAGCTGAAGTGAAAAAGCAGGGGTTGCAATCCATATCTCAGACAATGCAGCTGCAAAAATAGATAACATTAAAAGAGATAAGGAAGGAAACTATATCCTCCTAAAAGATACCATAGATACTAAAGTAATTTCAATACTAAATAAGTATGCACCCAATGATATAGCGTCCAAATTCTTAGAGGGGAAGTTGAAAGAGCTACAGGAAGGCATAGACAGTAATGCTCTACTACTGGGAGACCTTAACCTTCTGCTCTCAGATTGAGATAAATGTAATCATAAAATAAATAAGGAAGTTAAGGAGGTAAATAGATTTTTAGAAAACTTAGCTATGATAGACTTATGGAGGAAATTGAATGGGGATAGAAAGGAATACACTTACTTTTTCTGCAGTACATGGCATTTACACAAAAACTGGCCATGTACTAGGGCATAAAATCCTAATGATCGATTGCAGAAAGGCAGAAATAGTGATTACATCTTTCTCAGATCACAATGCAATAGAAATCATATGCAATATTGGTCCAGGGAGACAAAGACCTCAAACTAATTGGAAACTAAATAACCTCATTTTAAACAATGAGTGGATCAAACAACAAATTATAGAAAGAATTATTTCATCCTAGATAATAATAATAATGTTGTATTTGTGCAAAAACTTTTAAATTTAATGTAATCAAAATTTTCCATTTTGCATTTTATAATGTTCTCTATTTCTTCTTTGTTCATCAACTATTCTCCTTTTCATAGATACAACAGGCAGACTATTCCTTGTTCTCCTGATTGACTTATAATATCACCTTTTATATATAAATCTATACCATTTCAACTTTATCCTGGTGAGGGTACAAGATATTGGTCTAATTTCTGCCATGCAGTTTTTTTTTGTTTTTAGGTTTTTGCAAGGCAAATGGGGTTAAGTGGCTTTCCCAAGGCCACACAGCTAGGTAATTATTAAGTGTCTGAGACCGGATTTGAACCCAGGTACTCCTGACTCCAGGGCTGGTGCTCTATTCACTGCACCACCTAGCTGCCCCTCATGCAGTTTTTAATCCTAGTGATTTCTTAACTCAAAAGATGGAATCTTTTGGTTCATCAAACAAGTAGAATACTATATTTATTTAATGCTGTTTCTTTTGCACCTAATTTGTTTCACTGATCTACCATTCTGTTTCTTAGCCAGTAACAAACAGTTTTGATAACTGATGCTTTATAATAGAAATTTGGATCTGATATGACTAGGCCACCTTCCTTCGCATTTTTTTCATTAATTTCCTTGATATTCTTGACCTTTTGTTCCTTCAAATGAATTTAGTTACTATTTTTTACTAGTTCAATAAAATATTTTTTGGAAGCTTGATTGATTTAGCACTGCATAAGTAATTTATTTAGGTAGAATTGTCATTTTTATTATATTAACTCAGCTCACCCATGAGCTATTGATATTTGCCCAGTTATTTAGATCTGATTTTTATCTGTGTGAAAAGTGTTTTATGTTGTTTTCATGTAGTTTCTGAGTCTGTCTTGGCAGGAAAACTCCCAGGTATTTTATGTTGTGTACAATCTCTTTAAATGAAATTTCTCTTTCTCTTTCTTGCTGCTGTGTCATATTAGTGATATATAGAAATGCTAATGATTTATGTGGATTTATTTTATATTCTGAAACTTTGCTGAAGTTTCAAGTAGTTTTTTTAGATGATTTTCTAGGATTTTCTAAGTATACTCTCATATCATTTGCAAAGAGTGAGAATTCTGTTTCTTCATTATCTATTCTAATTCTCTCAAATTTTTTCTTCTCTTGCCACTAAAGCTAACATTTCTCATAAAATATTGAATAATAATGGTGATTTCTGGGATTCTTGTTTCATCCTTAATCTTCCTGGGCATGCTTCTAGCTTATCTCCATTACATTATAATGCTTGTTGATGGTTTTAGATAGATATTGCTTATTGTTTTAAGGAACACCTGATTAATTCCTATGCTCTCTAGTGTTTTTAATATGAATGGGTGCTGTATTTAGGCAAAAGCTTTTTCAGCAGCTATTGAAATAATTACATGATTTTTGATAGGTTTGTTTTTGACACAGTCAATTATGCTGATAGTTTTCCTAATATTGAACCAACCCTGCATTCCTGGTATAAATCCTAATTGATCATAGTGAATTATTCTCCTGATGACTCACTGTAATTGCTTTGCTAATATTTTATTTAAAACTTTTGTATCCACATTCATTAGGAAAATTGATCTTTAATTTTTTTTTCTATTTTGACTCTTTCCAGTTTAGATATCATACCATTTTGGTCTCATAGAAGGAATTTAGCAAAACTACTTCACCTATTTTTTTTCAAATGTTTATGGGGATTTGGAACTAATTACTCCTTCAGTGTTTCATAGAATTCACTTGTAAATTCATCTGACCCTGGAGATTTTTTCTTAGGGAGTTCATTGATAGCTTGTTCAATTTCTTTTTTCTGAGATGGAATCATTTAAGTATTTAATTTCCTCTTCTTTTAACCTAGGCAGTTTTAAAATATCTATTTCACTAGATTATCAAATTCATCAGCACATAGTTGGGTAAAATTTTTCTGAATGATTACTTTAATTTCCTCCTTGATGGTGTGAATTCACCTTTTTTCATTTTTGATATAATTTGGTTTTCTTCTTTCTTTTTTATATCAAATTCATTGAATGTTTATCTATTTTATTGTTATTTTTTCCATAAAATCAAGTCTAAGTTTCGTTTATTAGTTCAATATTTTTCTTACTTTCAATTTTATTAATTTCCTTTTTGATCTTTATTTATTTAATTGGAGAGTTTTAATTTGTTCTTTCTCTAACTTTTTTAGTTGCATGCCAATTCATTGAGGAGACTTCCTCTTATTCATATGAACACTTAGAGGTAAAAATTTCCCCTAATAACTGCTTTGACTGTATCCCACAAGTTTAGTATGCTGTTTCCTTTTTGTTATTGTGTTGGATGACATTATTAATTATTCTTATGATTTGTTGTTTGACTCACTCATTCTTTAAAATTAGTTTATTTAGTTTCTAATTAATTTTAGGTCTTTCTCTTCATGACACTTTATTGCATGTGATTCTTATTGCATCAAGATATGAAAAGGATGCATTTAATATTTCTGCCTTTCAACATTTGATTATAAGGTTTTATGCTCTAATACATGGTCAATTTTTGTGCAGTTACTATCTATCACAGAAAAAAGGTATATTCTTTCTGTCTCCATTCAATTTTCTCTAGAGGTCTATTATATATAACCTATCAAACCTTCTATTCACCTCCTTAACTTCCTTCTATTTTATTTTATTTTATTTTATTTTATTTTATTTTATTTATTTTATTTTTAGGTTTTTGCAAGGCAATGGGCTTAAGTGCCTTGTCCAAGGCCATACAGCTAGGTAATTATTAAGTGTCTGAGGCCGGATTGAACTCAGGTACTCCTGACTCCAGGGTTGGTGCTCTATCTACTGCGTCACCTAGCCTCCCCTACTTCCTTCTATTTTATAATTCCATTGATCTAATTCTGAGAGAGAGAGATTGAAAGCTATACCACTTGGTGCATACATGCTTAGTATTAAAATTATTTCATTGTCTATGGTACCTTTTAATAAGATGATATTTCCTTCCCTATCTTTTAAAATGAGATCTATTTTTGCAATTGCTTTTTCTGAGAAAAGATTTGTTACCCTTTTTTTGTTTACTTCAGTTGAAGTGTCATATATTCTGCACCTGTCTTTTACCTTTACTTTGTACATAGCTCTCTGTTTCAAATGCATTTCTTGTAAGCAGCATAGTATAGAATTCTGGATTTTCTTCCACTCTGCTCTTCACTTCTGTTTAATGGGACAGTTCATCCCACTCACATTCACAGCTATAATTACTAACTTTTCATTGCCCTCCCTGCTATCTCTCCTCTATTTGTACTTTTTCCCCCTCTCCTTTTACTCTATCCCTGTTCACCAGTGTTCTGCTTCTGCATACCACCTTCCTCAAACTTTCTCTACTTCTATCAACATCCCTCCCTTTTCTCCCCCCTTTTCCATTCTCCTTCTTCTTCCCCTTCCTCTGTCAGTACCTCCTTTCCTTCCCTCCCTCAACCTTTCCCTTCCTAATATTTGAAGGGTAGGATAAATTTCTAAACCCACCCAAGTATAGGTGTTATTCCCTCTGAGCCAAATCTCACCCCATCTCTTCTTTCCCTTTATTGTAATCTGTCCTTTGAGCCTCTTCATGTGATATAATTTACCCCATTCTGCTTCCCTCTTATGCTCATCTCATTATAATGTACCCTTCCTTTTTAAAAATAATCCTATCAAAATCAAATTATGTCCATATATTCAACTTAAACATACTCCTTCGAATAGAGTTACAATTCTCAAGAGTTACAAGAATCTTTCTCCTGGGTAGGGATGTAACCAGTTTAATCTTATTGAGTAGGAGTCTTTTCCTTTTCCCCTGTTTATCTCTTCATGTATCTCGAGTCTCCTGTTTGAAGATCTAATTTTCTGTTCGGCTCTGGTCTTTTTATCAGGAGAGTTTGAAAGTCAGCTATGAGGGGCGGCTAGGTGGCATAGTGGATAAAGCACCAGCCCTGGAGTTAGGAGTACCTGAGTTCAAATCTGGCCTCAGACACTTAATAATTACCTAGCTGTGTGGACTTGGGCAAGCCACTTAACCCTTTAACCCTGTTTGCCTTGCAAAAACCTAAAAAAAAGGGATGAGCAGTTTAATAACTTTTTGAGTATAATTCCAGATTACTCTTCAAAATGGGTGGATTAGTTCACAGTTCCACCAACAGTGAATTGGTATAAAATGATTAGTTCGGTTTGACTAACAGTGAATTAGTGGCCCAATTTTTCCACATCTCCTGCAACATTTGTAGTTTTCCTCTCCAATCATTTGAGTCAATCTGATAGGTATAAAATGATATTTTAATTTGCATTTCTCTAAGCAGTGCAGCATATGATCAATGACATGTTTGCTGGTTTCTCCAGTTTGCAAAGTTGCTATGGTGTAGGAGAAATAGGTATCTATAGTAACATGGACGTATTTAAGTTTCTTAAAAGAAAAGACATGTGTGACATCCTTCTGTCATATCTCGTTAGGTGTAAGATCTCATGGATTCTTAGCTGTGGGTGTAGGAATGGGAATATGGGGAATTGACTTGACTATCTGCCTAGATTATTCAAGTGTAATGTGAAATTGTTTATGAATCATCGAAGCAGATTGTTGAAAAATATTATGAGATTCTTTTGTTGCTTGTATTCCTAAAAGCAGAAGTGCAGGGTAAACCTGAGTTGACAGTTGATCAGCTATTGCGTTTCCATAATGAAGTGGATCTGGTAAGGATGTATGGGAATAAATATGTGAGATGTAGAAAGAATGTTTTCTTTCCCTTATTATTTGTTGTAACTGAATGAATAACTGATATAACTATTATTTATAACTTTAAGGTGAGTGGTTTCTAAGTGTTGTGTTATTTAAAAACAGTACTTACTATCAGTGAAAGTGTTGAGAGGTTGTAGTTGTTCTTGCAAAAGGGAAATAAGGGCAAACAACTCATTTTTCTGTGTAGATGTAAAAGGTGTATTAATAATTTTTTGGTTTTGGAGGTATAAAATATGTAGCTATTCCAAAGTGGAATCAATAAAGACATTTAACTGCATCTTCAGTCAATATCAATGAAGTCCTTTTAGGAATAATCCATTGCTATATGCTGTTTGTTGGTTCAAAGACCCCTCCCCCCGAGTCATATTTAGATAATTCATGTCAACATGTATAATACATATGGACACCCATTTTGTACTACATTATAGTGGACTTCAATGGAATTTGCACAAACAGGACTTAAGAGGAAACCCATGTAACCATGGAATAAGTATAACTAATCCTTTACTCATAACCATAGAAGTAAAAAGATGAAAAGCAAACATATTACAATCACTATCAAATGCCCACAGCTCTTCCCAAATTTAGGCATCATAAATTTTTTTTAGTCTCATAAGCAAGTCTCCAAACTCATGGGTTTAGTTCAGATAGTTAGATTGCAATCTCCTCCTGCTGTTTACACAGGGAAAGGTGAGCACTAGCTACTGTTTAATGCAGTTGATCCCAGAGCTGTGAAATGTCTCAGAGTGATCAAAACCAGTTGAAGTGGAATGAACCAGGTTAAAAAAAGAAAAGGGGGCGGGGAGAAGAAATCTGGTCATTTTTGGCAGAGAGTTCCAATTCTGAGCCTCCTTGGTCTTCTCTTTGGACTTCTGGTTGTTATGCAAAACAACTTACTTAATAACTTCTTGAGGCTGTGCCTCCCAAGACTCCCTCCCTGTTGGAATGTGTTTAAGCCTGCCTCCCCTCTGCCACTCTTGGGCACTTCAGGACTTTTGTGTTATGTAGTGACCTCAAATTTCAATTCTTTGGCTTCCATTATAGGTCCTAGTTTTTGCTACCTTGGTAGCCTTTTGTATTTCAGGTTAACACCAATCAGGACCAGAAATGGGTGCTCTTGGTCCTTTTGGCTGTTACCTTTTATCCACATGATGATCTTCTTTAAACCAGTGACTGCAGGACTTTAAATGTCCAGGTTTCTTAATCCTGCCTTACATCTGGAAGGTGAGGCATTCTGATAGCTTGGAGTCTCTTTCTTTTTTTCCATTATCTGTTTTTGTACCCTAGACTCCTTCTGGTCTCATCACACTACTTTTTGACTCTTTTAAATATTGTCTTGGCATGCAAAATATTGTAATTCCTTTCCTGGTATTCCTGATTCTACTTTACTCACCAATAGGACTTGTTACACTTGTGAAATGTATTTATCTCAGCAACTTTGCTCCATTCTAGTTGATTCTTATGATATTGAATCACAGGATTGAAAAGGTAGGGTAGATTGTAGATTTGATTTGGGGCATAGAGGATCTGAATTTGCATCCTGCTTCTGCTGCCTTCTGTGTGATGTTAGACAAATCACTTAAACTCTCTGGTCCTGAGTTTTTTTTTTATCTTTAAAATGAGTTAGTTCCTTTCCAGATCTAGATCTATGATCCCATGATTCTATAACAGTCAATGGGTCTTGAGCTTCCCATTCTGTTTAATGATTAAAATAACCCTTATTTTCTTCAACTCAGCAAGTATCTATTAAGAAATATGTGCAAGTTTTCAGATGAGGAAATTAAATCTATCTGTAATCATATGAAAAATGCTCTGAATCATTATAGATTAGAGAAATGCAAATTAAAACAACTCTGAACTACCTCCTCATACCTATCAGATTGTCTAGGATGACAAGAAAGTAGTATGATCAGTAATGGAGAGGATGTGGGAAAACTGAGATACACTACTAGTGGAGTTTTGAATGATCCAACCATTCTTTAGAATAATTTGGAATTGTTCAAAGAGAAATAAATCTGTGCATAACCTTTGGTACAACAATACTACTACTAGTCTATATCCCAAATAAATAAAAAAAACAGGAAAAAACCCACATTTACAAAAATATTTATAGTGGGGGGGCAGATAGTAGATGGATAGTATGCCAGTTCTAGAGTTAGCTTGAGAGTTAGGAGAACCACAGTTCAAATCCAGTCTCAGATACTTAATACTTACTTAACTGTGTGACCTTGGGCAAGTCACTTAACCTGATTGCCTTGCAAATATATGTGTGTGTGTGTATGTATGTATATATATATATATATATATATATATATATATATATATATATATATATAAATTCTTTTGCAGTGATGAAGAATTGGAAATTGAAGGGATACCCATTAATTGAGAAATGACTAAACAAGTTATGGTATATGGCATATGAAAGTTATGGGGTATTATTGTTCTGTAGGAAATCATGAGGAATGGGACTTCAGAAAAACCTGGAAAGATTTGGTGAACTGATGCTGTGTGAAGTGAAGTGAGCAGAACCAGGAGAGCATTGTTTACATTAACAGCAACACTGTGAGACAATCAACTCTGATGGATGCAGCTCCTCTCAGCAATTCAGTGATCAAGGAAAATCCTGAGAGAGATCTATTATGGGAAATGCCATCCATATCTAGAGAAAAATATTATGGAGTCTGAATGCAGAGCAAAACATAACTATGTTCGCCTTTTAAAACTTCTTTTATGTTTTTTCCTTCTTTTTCATCATTTCCCCCCTTAGTTCAAATTCCTCTTTCGCAACATGACTAATATGGAAATATGTTAAACACAAAACAATACATACAGCTTTGACTAGATCATTTGCTGCCATGATGAGGTAGGGGAGGGAAGTGAGGGTGATAGAAAAATGTGGAACTCATAAACTTGCAAATGGATGAATTTTGAAAATTACCTTTGCATGTAATTGGAGAAAAAAAAGAAATAAATGCAAATCCCTAGCTGGGTTAAAGATAATCAAAATAACCTCCACATTTAAGAAACTTAAATTCAGTGGAAGGGGGTGGGGATTAATACATACACAAAAAAATAAACATGAAGAAATATGAGGAGAAAGAAAACATTAACAACTGGGGATAGTTGTTAATAAATGTGCTGATCAGGGCAGGCTGTATAGAACATACTTGAGGGGCAGCTAGGTGGTGCAGTGGATAAAGCATGTGCCCTGGAGTCAGGAGAATCTGGGTTCAAATCCAGTCTCAAACACTTAATAATTACCTAGTTGTGTGGCCTTGGGCAAGCCACTTATTTGCCTTGCAAAAAAAAGCCTAAAAAAAAAACATACTTGAGTTGGATCTTAATTGATGTTTTATTTTATTTTTCCAATTACATGTTATGAAAGATTTTCAATATTCATCCACTGTTTATTTATGTTATACATTTTTTCTACCCATCCACTGCTCTCCCCTCAGGGGCAGACAGTCTGGTAAAAGTTGTATATGTACAACTTTTGATTTAAAAAGTTTATATATTAGTCATTTTGTGTATGAGGAATTAGAACTAAGAAAAAAAGAAAACCATGGTATAGGAAAGAAAAACATAAGAAAAGTTTTTTTTAAAAAGACAACATTGTATTCATTCAGATTCTGTGTTGTATTTTTCCCCCTCAGAAAAATGAACTGCTGAGAGGAGCTGCATCCATCCTAGTTGATCAACCTACTATGTGGTTGCTAATGTGTACAATGTTCTTTTGGTTCTGTTCCCTTCTCTCAGCTTCAGTTCATGTAATTCTTTCCATGCTCCTCTAAAGTCCAAGCATTCATGGCTTCTTATAGAATAATAGTACTCCATAACATTCATATACCATACATAACTTGTTTAGCCATTTTCCAATTGATGGACTTCCCCTCATTTTCCAATTCTTTGCCACTGTAAAGCTGCTATAAATATTTTTGAATATGTGAGATTTTTTACCATTTTTTTGTGGTTACTTTGGATATAGACCTAGTATTGGTATTGCTGGGTCAAAGGGTATGATCAGTTTTATTGCTCTTTGGGTATAGTTCCATATTGCTCTCTAGAATGGTTGGATCAGTTCACAACTCCACCAATAGTGCATTAATGTCTCACTTTTCTCACAGCCTCTCCAAAATTAATCATTTTTTCCTTTTTGTCATCTTAGTCAATCTGATAAATGTGAGGTGGTACTTTATCTAAATGTGAGGTGGTATTTATCTAATCAACAATGATTTTTGAACATTTTTTCATACATTTTATATATAGCTTTAATTTCTTTATTTAAAAACTACATGTTCATATCCTTTGACCATTTGTCAATTGGGGAGTAACCTGAGCTGGGTCTTGAAGAAAGATAGTAGAGATGAGGAGACACAATTGATGCTTCAGGTTCATGAAATGGAATGGATTAAGCATGTGTCCACACACCAGACTTACCCCAGGGAGTGCTTGTGGTCAGCCACAGTCCAGAGCACAGACAGAAGTACAATCAGAGCCTTTCCTGAGACAGTGATTTGTCATTAAACACAGATGAAGATGAGCTAATGGATGGGAGTTTTGATAGTGATGAGGAATTGTATGAATTTTATGATGAATAAAATGAGTTCAATAACTTTATATAATACATTTTTCCCAAATTTTGGGGCCCCCAAATCAATGTGTATCTTATATATGGGAGGGTTTTATACATGGGGAAATATAGTACTTACAATATGCCACACACTGTGCTAAGCATTGAGAAGAAAGACAAAGAAAGACAAAAACATTCCTTGAAAGCCCAATGGCTCAACTTTTCACCTACCAGGACAAATATTAATTTCTGTCTGGCAAGCAGACATGAATCCCATAATTTTAATTCATTATCAGGCTGTCAAAACAGTACAACCTTGTTTACAGGTAGGAAAAACTCACTTCAGAAATTTTTTCCTCTTAAATTTGTACCTTATTAGAAATAGCACATATAGTTTGCTTACTTTAGAAAGCACCTTTACATTCAGGTTCATATTTTATTTTAACTTTAAAGTTATTTATTTATTTTGAATTTTACAATTTTCCCCCCAATCTTGCTTCCCTCCCCCCCACCCCCCACAGAAGGCAGTCTGTTAGTCTTCATGTTGTTTCCATGGTATACATTGATCTAAGCTGAATGTGATGAGAGAGAAATCATATTCAGGTTCACATTTGTTCCTTACAGTAAGATTATTGGGGAAGGTGCTATCTGATTTACAGATGAGAAAAATAGGTCTAAAGAGCTGTTTAAAGTTATAAAGCAAGTTTTTTGAACTTCTGACTCATTCATAGATCAGTGTTGTCTTCCACTATCCACATAGCATCTGAATATTATTCTTTTTTGACTTGGCCAGAAAGAAAAGATGAGTTGGAGTGGAGAGTATTGTTTTCCTGGGCAGGAAAGCACCAATATTGCCTTAGAATTAATCCCCTAGACTTAGGTATTGATATTGACTTTTTAAAATCTTAACTTCCAGGATATCTGTTTAAGAGTAAACTTTGGAGTTCCTACAAATCACTTAGCCCTGTTTGCTTCAGTTTTCTTATCTGTAAATGAAACTGGAGAAGGGAATGGCAAATCAATACAATATCTTTGCCAAGAAAATTATAAATGGAGTCATGGAGAGTTGTCTGTGACTAAAAACCACTGAACTTCAGAGTCCAGATTTTAAGTTTGTTTTCACCATTGATGTGCACCTTTAACATAGTAATTGCTCAATAAATGTCCATGTTGTAGTCATTATGTATATTGTTTTCTTGATGCTAATTACTTTATTGCATCAGTTTGTATGATTTCCTTTGGTTCTCTGATTTCCTCATAGCCATTATTTGTTGTGGCACAGTAATATTCCATTACATTCACAGACCACAGTTTGTTTAGGCATTCTGCAATCTTTGGGTGCCTGTGAGCTCTGACTGAATGGATCATAGATTCAGAGTTTGCAGAGGCTTCAGAAACCATTTAATTCAGTTCCTTCCTGTTGATCTGTTGATTAGGGAATTGAGGCCCATAAATGTTAAGTGACTTTCCTAAGGTCACATAAGTAGTAAGTGTTAGAACTGCAATTAGAAGCCAAATCTTTTTGGGTTCAAAAGCTAATATTCTTTGTATTAGTCCAACTTCAAGCAAATCAATTTTTTTAAAGCCATAAACTGATGCACAGAATGAATGACTCAAATAGTCTGTATGTTTTTCATCTTTGATATTTAGTAGAATGTATTTTGTTATGCAACTTTGCTTCATTTAGTTGCCTCTTCTATTGTGATTCCAAATTTTCTATCCTGACTGTACAGAGAAATTTAGTTATGCATGTTAGTTGGTGCAGAGCACTTGATTAGAACCCTAGTTATTTGATTCCTAATTAATTGCCTTTTATTTTTTCTCAATTTTATATGTAATCCAAAAATTTTTAAATTTTATCTTAAAAATTTTGAGTTTGTTCCTTCCCTTCCCACCTTGAGAAGGCAAGAGATTTGATATAGATTATACATGTGAAGCCATTTAAACCTATTTAAAACCAAACAGGGCTAAAAAAAGAACAAAAACACCTCAAGAAAAATAAAGAAAATAAAAAAGTGTGCTTCAATCTCCATCAGTTATTTCTCTGGAGGGGGTAGAAATTTTCCTCTTAAGTTTTTCAGAATTGTCTTGGATTATTGTATTATTGAGAATAGCTAAGTTATTCACAGTTGATCATCATATAGTATTATTTTTACTGTGTACAATATTTTCTTGGTTCTGCTCATTTCATTTTACATCAGTTCATGTAAGTCTTCCCGTGTTTTTCTGAAAGCATCCTGTTTGTCACCTCTTATAGCACGATGTTATTCCATCACTATTATATGCTACAACTTGTTCAGTCATTTCCCAATTGATGGACATCCCTTCAATTTCTACTTTTTTTCTCCTCAAAAAGAGATGCTATAAATATTTTTGTACATATAGTTCCTTTACCTTTATGCAAAATTTCTTTGGAATATAGAACTGGTTAGTGGTATCACTAAATCAAAGGGTATGAACAGTTTGATAGCCTTCTGGGTACAGTTCCAAATTCTAGAATGGTTCTCCCAGTTTCCTGCTTTTTTTCCAATCTTGTCTGCATTGGTTTTGTTTGTGCAAATCCTTTTGATTTGATATAATCAAAATTTTCTATTCATTCATTCATTTATTATTTTGCAAGGCTATGGGGTTAAATGATTTGCCTAAGATCACACAGCTAGGTAATTATTAAGTGTCTGAGGCTGGATTTGAACTCAGGTCTTCCTGACTCCAGGGTCAGTGCTCTATCCTTGAGCCACCTAGCTGCCCCTAAAATTGTCTATAGAAATCCTATAATGTTCTCTAGTTCTTCTTTGATGATAAATTCTTCCCTTATTCATAAATCCAACAGGTAAACTATCTCATGCTCCCAACATTTTCTTAGTCACCACCTTTTATGTCTAAATCTTGTACCCATGTTGATCTTATCTTGTATACAGTGTTAGATATTGATTTATACCTCTTTTTTTTTGTCAAAATGCTTTCTAGTGTTTTTTTTTTTTGCAAGGCAAATGGGGTTAAGTGGCTTGCCCAAGGCCACACAGCTAGGTAATTATTAAGTGTCTGAGACCGGATTTGAACCCAGGTACTCCTGACTCCAGGGCCGGTGCTCTATTCACTGCACCACCTAGCCGCCCCTGCTTTCTAGTTTTCCCAGCAGCTTTTGACAAATAGTAAGTTTTTGTCCTCAAATCTTGGATCTTTGTATTTGTCTAACACTAGATTACTAAGTCATTTAAAACTACATATATTGTATACTTAATCTATCCTATTGATCCACAACTATTTCTTAGCCAATATTAAGTGCTCTTTCTACCATACTATGCCACCTCATGAAACCCCATGCCATGAGTCTATGGAGAGACAGAATAGATAGGGTACCCTGAACATGGAAAGAAACTGGAAAAAAATTTTAACTGAAGGAGTTAAAAGATATAAGGAAGAAATATAGGACATTTCCATTTGAAGTATGAAGTTGACCTGTTTTAGTAATCTAGGTTGGCATCTTAAATCAGGAAATAAAACATTCTGCTCCCATATTTTCATGGGGGGGGGAATATCACATACTAGAGAGGCTTAATTTCTCTAGATCTCAGTTTCTTCTGAAAACAAGAGAGGTGAACTAGGTGACCTTTAAGGGTCCTTTCAATTATATATTTATGATTCCTAAGGACCAGTTACTTTTTCCTAGCACCTTCCTGGCTGGCTTAATTATTGGATGAACTTTACTATTTAGGACATCTAGTTATCAACTCTCCTAAACATCTCAGAGCTTATAACAAAGAACTAGGAGTTAGGAATTTTTAAATATAATTTTTGGTCAGTTGTATAAAGGCTTTCATGAAAGAACTGTATTTCATTTCAGTTAATTCTTTTTCTGCCTTTTGCTCAATTCTTAACCCTTTTCCAGAAAAAGGATACTGTAGAGGGTCATATAGGGAGCATTAGAAAGGGAATAAAAGACATTCTAATCTTCTCTGCAGGACTCAGACCTGGAAAGGATTAGAATCACCATCATTTTGGGAATTGATATGACTCTATAACTGGTAGAAGGAAACTTTTATATGACTATTTTAATTGATGGATTTTATTTTTATAATACATTAATTTCTAAATGTATTCCTTTCCCTTCTGAGCTGGCTGAGCCATCCCAAATAACAAAGAATTTTTTGAAAGAGAGCAAAAAAACATATTTATTAATTCTGACACTATTATGAATAGTCCTCCACTTCTGCAAAAGAATATGTATTTTCTCAACTTTTCCCCAAGGTCAAGTTTGATCATTATAATTACAGTGTTCAGTTTCTTTTCATTGTACTTTCTGATTACATTATTGTGATTATGTACTTTTTTTCTGATAATGGTTACTTCATTTTGCATTGGCTTGCATATGTCTTCCCATGCTTCTTTATTTCTTCATATTAAGTATTTGTTACAGCACAATAAAATTTCATTATATTAATGACCACAGCTTGTTCAAACATTTCCCAATCTTTGGGCACCTACTTCCCCCATCCCCTACCTAGTTCTTTGATATTACTGTAAGGTAGAACACATTCATTCCATTTTCATCCATTGTAGTAGAATCCCTAGTTTCCTCCAAAGAAAGCATGACTTTAATTCCTACTCCTATGAGTTATTTATGGACCTGCCCAGCTATTAACACTTTATTTCTTGAAATTAATATGTATAACTTCATATGTTCTTTATTTTTACTTACTTCTGTACAAGTTGAAGCAACTGGTGGCAAAGTAGATGGCCTGGAAGCAGAAAATACATACATACATATATATATATATATATATATATATATACATATATACACATATATATATACACACACACACACACATACATATATATGTATATATATCACATATAAATTTGCTCTTCAATTTCCAATTCCTTCATGAATCTTTCCTTAAGCTTTTTCAAAAAAGGCTCTCTCCCCTCCTCCCATTTTCAGAATAATTTTCTCTAGTCTCTCCTTCCTTTCTATCATATTCTACCTTCTATCTTACTTATATGTGTACGTACTTTATGCCTTCACTTATGGCTTTTCCTTCCTCAGTAGTAATCTCCTTGAGGATGGGGATTGTATTGCTTCTTATCTTTACATCTGCAGTGCTTACTTAGCACAGTGTCTCATGTACAGTAAATGCTTGAAAAGATCTTGGTTAACTTGGACAAAAATATAGTGCTAAGTGGCAGACAAATGGCAGGAAAAATTATAAAACTTTTTTGTTTTTGTTATCAAGTTACTATTAAAACAAGAATTGTCAGGTTGGAGGATCTCCCTATTGTTTCTCGTTGGAAATTTTACGTTTTTAAAAAGCAGACAATAATGGAAAATAATGTCTGGACAAGTTTTCTGTACTGGAAGGCAGTGGACTTGGATGATTCTATATTCTACATAGTGCCACATGTGGTGGGGTGTTCTTGAAGACCCATTTGTTGAATAAATGAATGAATGATTATCACTCTCAAAAGGAAGGGAACTCTAAGGTCCTTTTCAACTCTCGGTGTAATCTCCAATATTTTCTTGTAAAGGTGAGGAAGTTGACATAGATTGCCTAGAGTCATGTCACAAAAAGATTGTCATCTTTTCTGCCTACCTCTGCCACCTATATTTTCTGACCTATTTCCTACCTTACAATATATTCAGACATAATTGGCAATGCACTTTCTGTTGCAAGAGAAAAACTATGTTCACTTGTTGCATCATTTTAGAACATTGAAGTACATTTAATCCTACCAGTTGTTGGGCTTTGGCTATGAACTTGGACCTGGGGGAGGAAGTAGTAGGTAAACAGTCATGTGGAGAAGATAAATATGAAGTAAACCCAGTTTTCCTGGGTCTAAAGTCTTTATTAAAAAAAACCCTACTGATTTTTATTGTCTTCTGTTTTAATGTGGGGAATACATCTGTTGAAGTATAGTGTTTCTACAGAAACAGTCATTGCCATTTCTGAGGCTGTGTGTATGACCAGGCAGATGGAAGATCCTATAGGAAGGGGGGGAATATACTGAAAAAGAAAATTCCACCTGTAAGGAGCCAAAGTTCCCTTTTAGGTTTTTGGATTGGTTTTTCTTTTTGTAGATTTCTCTGATTTCCCTATCTAGGCTATGGGCTTTCTTTATGATAAGTTTAAGAGAAAGGAGGGGTTCCAGTCCATAAGAGATTAGTCAACCAAATTATACAAATGTTCAATACAAATATACAAATGTTCAAATGGGTTTGTGATCTCATTAAATTGAAATTGCCTTTATTAATATCCTCTGTCACAATATAACTATTGATGAGCTCTAAGCTCCTTTCCAACTCTCAAGTTGTAATCTCCAATATTCTCTTTTAAAGGTGAGGAAGTTGACATAGACTGCCTAGAGTCGTGTCACAAAAAAGATTATCATCTTTTCTGCCTACCTCTGCCACCTATATTTTCTGATCTATTCCCTACCTCACAATATATTTAGACATAATTGGCAATGTGCTTTCTGTTGCACAAACTATTTTGGGGGGATGAAGGTAGATTCCATGAAAAGTACTGGGTTCATTCCTCAATTTCTTTTGATATATCCAGGATGCCAAATAAATACATGTTCTCCTTTAGTTTTCCCTCACTCTGATCAGATGACTAGGCCATCTTTCTCTTTCACTCATGTATTTCTTTGATAATACACTTTATAACTCTTCATAATTCATTGTTTGTAAGATGTTAAATTGACTTACTCCAGCCATGTCTCTTTTGTTGCCTTTGGAATAACCCTCAATCCTTTAATCATTTGGAGATCATATTATTCCATGACTCAGTATCCCAAGCACTGAAACTTATCATTTTTTCCCATGCCAACAAAGTATCAATTATTAACAATTCATCAACTGTAATTAAGCTCATAATACTCACTCATCAATTATCACAAGGGGATTTCAATGAGTGAAAGATGCAACCTAAGGCCTTGTACCTTATTAATTAATCCATGTAAGTTAATCACTGTAGAGATATTCCTTTTGATTTAGGAGACACAGTCATAGATAGTCTTTTGCATATAATTAAAGACCTAAACAATGATCTCATTCCTACTTCCTCCTTCCTACTCAACAAGTAGATTTTCTCAGAATATAACCCTCTGTAGTCCAGGTTTTTTTAAACCATGTTTTCATCATGGACTCCTTTGGCAGTTCAGTGAACCTCTTCTCAGGATAATGTTTTTAAAATGAATAAATTAAAATACAAAGGATTATCAACAAATCCAATTGTATTTAAATAGTTAAAATACATTTTAAAACAAGTTTATAATCCCTAGGTTAACAACTCCTGCTCTATATCCTTTCTTCCAGTTGATACTCCTGACTCTCAGATGGTTATGAACACATTATTTCATTATCATAGTCATTGTTTTTTGAGCTATCAATCAACTCTTAGAGCCTATCTGCAACTCATCTTTTCTTTATTTTTTATACACAGCTTATTGATTGAGACTTCATCCTTCATTACCCAGGGATTGGACAGACTCCAAAGGGCAATAGGTGTTTTTGATGTATTATTTTTTTAGGCTCCTGGCTATCTTCTAAGGCTATTTTGTAACTGTCAAGTTGATAACTATTTCAGTTATTTGGCATTGGGTAACTTAGTTCCTTACATACCTAGATCTCAAAGACTATTAAGGAAGAGAAGTTCAACTCAGCAATTATTTTTTATTGTAAACCTATTTTTTGGCTTTTGTATTAGTATATTTAAAGATCTTACATTTTTACCAGAAGGGTCTGATGTGATCCTAATTGCAGTTTTTTCATATTTGAAACATGTTTTAATGTGAGATGATTTACCCTATCTTTCATTTCCCTTTCCCCAGTACATTCCTCTCATTCCTTAATTTTATTTTTTTCAGATATCATTCCTTTTTATTATACTAATTTCTATGCTTTCTGCATATGTATATTCTGTATATATATATATATATATATATATATATATATATATATATGTATATTAGAACAGACAATATGATCTTCCCATGTAGGAAAGTAAACTGTATACCCTTATTTTATCTTCTGATTTCCCTTTCCTGTTTACTTTTTTATGTTTCTTTTGAGTCTTGTATTTGAAGATCAAATTTTCTGTTCAACTCTGATCTTTTCATCAAGAAAATACGAAAGATCTCTATTTCATTGAATCCATTTTTTCATCCTGAAAGATTATGCTCAGTTTTGCTGTGTGGTTGTTCCTTGGTTGTAATCCAAACTCTTTTGCCATCTGGAATATCATATTCTAAGCTCTCTGATCCTTTAAGGTACAAGCCACTAAATCTTATATTATCCTGGCTTGTGCTTCCATTATGCCTGAATTGTTTCTTTCTGACTTCTTTCAATATTTTCTCCTCTTCTTGGGAACTCTGCAATTTGACTGTAATATTCCTGGGTATTTTCATTTTGAGATTTCTTTCAGGAGGTGATTGGTGTATTCTTTCAATTTCTATTTTACCCTATGGTTCTAGAATATCAGGGCAGTTTTCCTGGGTAATTTCTTGAAATATGATGCCTAGGTTCTTTTTTTTTTTTTTGATCTTGGCTTTCAATTAGTCCAATTATTTTTTTTTTCAGTTTTTGCAAGGCAATGGGGTTAAGTGGCTTGCCCAAGGCCATACAACTAGGTAATTATTAAGTGTCTGAGTCCAGATTTGAGCTCAGGTACTCTTGACTCCAGGCCTGTGCTCTATCCACTGCACCACCTAGCCACCCCCAAGTCCAGTGATTTTCAAATTTTCTCTCCTGGATCTATTTTCTGGGTCAGTTGTTTTTCCAATGAGATATTTCACATTGTCTTCTTTTTTTTTTATTTCTTTTGGTTTTATTTTATTGTTTCTTAATTTCTCAAAAAGTCATTAGCTTCCATTTGATCAATTCTAATTTTGAAGGGATTATTCTCTTTAGTGAGCTTTCGTACTTCCTTTCCATTTGATCAATTCTGCTGTCTAAAGGCATTCCTCTCCTAATTGGCTTTCTGTGCCTCTTTTACCATTTGATCTAATCTGTTTTAAAGGTGTTATTTTCTTCAGTATTGTGTGTGTGTATGTGTGTGTGTGTGTATGTGTGTGTGTGTGTGTGTGTATGTCCTTTATCAAGCTATTGACTCTTTTTTCATGATTTTCTTGCATTATTCTTATTTTTTTCTCAATTTTACTCTACCTTTTTCACTTAATTTTCAAAATCTTTTTTGAGTTCTTCCATGGTCTGAGATCAATTAGTATTTTTCTTGGAGATTTTGGATGTAGAAACTTTGATTTCATTATCTCCTTCTGAATGTATGTTTTGATCTCCCTTGACACCATAATAACTTTCTATGGTCATTTTTTCTATTATTAACTCATTTTCCTAGTCTATCACTTGATTTCTAACTCTTTCTTAAAGTAGCTATTTGCTTTCAAGATGGAGGTCACATTGTACCAAGATTCATGGATTTGGTTCAGCTGTTTTTATAGATATTTTCAGGTACCTGTAAGTTTTCAGTTTTCCAAGGTGGTATGATCTAAAGTAGCTGTGCCCAACCTGGAGGCAGGGGCCTTGGGGGGTGGGTGGGTATGAAACATTCAATCGGGTTCATGTTGGATTTGTTGTTGTACCCATTGGTGGTGTGGGTTGCATTGCATTCATGAATGGGTATTAATCCTGCTTGTGGTCCTTGGGGAGTTTTTGTTGGGAAGTTATGCCCAGAAAAGCCAAAAGGTTGAACACTCCTATTATAAGGAGAGTTATATTCACTACTCTCCTGGTCTATGCTCTGGTCTGTGATTAAGCACAAGCACTATTTTTCTGCTCTGGAATTATGAGGGTCCCTATTCCACTGAGGTCACAAACTCCAGTGTGACAGTGCTTTTCTTTGCCTTGGGACTGCCACCTGGGACTGTGACCTGAATACTGGCAAAACAAGAGAGTCTTGCCTCAGTGCTCAGAGAGTCATGTAATTTCCTTCTGCTCAGTTGCTTGATCCCTTTATCCTCTATAGACTGAGAACTTTGAAAGCAACTGCTGTAGCTGCTTCTTCATTTACTCACCAGGCTTGCTCCCTTGCTGGGACCCAGTCTATGTTCCACTCTCAGTCAGGTGAAACATATCTTTCCTGCCAACCTTTTAAGGTATCTTTGGAATCTGTTAGCTGAGAGGTCTGAAAACCACCATCTTTGCCATTGATTTAGTCACTCTGAGGCCTGCATCTGATTTTTGGCAACTTGGAGCATGCTAAGGAGGCTTGTACTCCTCTCTCACCCTGATAAAACAGTCTTTCCTATGAGCCTTCTAAGTTGATTTGTGCTGGAAAATTGTTTCACAATTGCTTTGCTCCTTCTTTTGGTGGGTCTTCTCACTCTAGAATTTGTTTAGAGTCATTATTTAAAGATCTTTGGAGGGATTTCAGGGTATATGCTCAGGTGAGTTTACTTGGCTCTGCCTCCTGAACCATTTTTTTTCTGGATGTGTGAAGGATTTTTTTTCTAGAGCTCTGGATTTTGACTCTGATATTCCTGAGGTTTTCTCCTTTTAGATTTTCTTTTGTGGATTGTTTTTTCTATTTTCATTTTGTTTTAGGTTCTAATAGATCTGGGCAGTTTTCATTTAGGATTTCTTGAAATATAGTCTCTAGGATTTTTTTATCATGATTTTCAAGAAGTCCAATAATTCTTTTCTTTTCTTTTATTTTAAATTATAGGCAATAGGGTTAAGTGACTTGCCCAAGTTCACACAGCTAGGCAATTATTAAGTGTCTGAGGCTGGATTTTAACTCAGGTACTCCTGACTCCAGGGCTGGCCACTACATCACCTAGCCGCCCCATGCAGTCCAATAATTCTTAAGTATATTGCCTTGTCCTATCATCCAGGTTAATTCTTTTTTAATGTTAGTTATCTTATTTTTCTTCTATTTTAAAAAAAATTGATTATATTTTTTAACTGTCTTATAGAGCCACTGATTCTCGCTTGGTTTCTTTTGATCCACTTCTTAGGTAAGATTTACCCTCTTCTTATCTAAGCCAATTATTCTAGAATATTTTTGTTTTAGGACCCCTTCAAACCCTTAGAAATTATTGAAGACCCTAAAAATCCTTTACACATTAGAAATGAAAATAGCTTAGTATTATTATAAAAAGAGTTTTGATCTCATAGTCCCCAGACCCCTTGACTTCTGAGATTACCTTCTACTTATTCCATCTATGTCTTGTTTATACATCATTATTTATATTTTAGAACATGAGTTCCTTGAGATCAGAGATTAGTATTTTCCCCTTTTCTTTGTATCCTCAGCTTTTAGCACAATGCCTAGAACTTATTGAATACTTAATAAATGTCTATTGACTGACTGACTAAGAATGTCAACAAGGAAGAAATCATTCATTGTAAAATTGCTAAATCTGTGGAGGGAGGAGTCCAGTATTCACTTTGGATAGTCTTCATGGAAAGGAACTTTACCAACCATTCCTTTTGCTGCAGAAGAAGGCAGAAGTAATTGTGTCCTTTTGACCTAAGATGCCATAGCAAATGTTTCATTATTAAAGAAAAGCAAATAAGGTCAAATTTTAGGTAGAAAACTAGAGATATCTTATGAGCAGACAAGGCTCATGCTTTTTCTTTAGGATCTTAGCCCAGAATTTCTTATGCAGTATGAATTTTAATAGGTTGTTGACTAATGAATAAATTTCAATAAATGTGAAAATTATTTTTTAAAAAATTCTAATAAAATTAATATCAGTCTTTTTTTACTTGTAAAAACAAATGCTTGATTCTTGGTATTTCTACAAAAGATTTCAAAAGAAACTCCCCTAAAAGTGATTTTGTATATCAAAAATGGAAAATAGTGATGGGCAAAGAGAAAACTGAATATAGAGGTAAAATTAAGGTGAACCAAAGAAACTTTGTCTTCTGGCAATCTCACAAATCAAGGCCCCCCAAATTTTCTGGACTTAAATGCATTGAGTACAATCCTGGGGTGGGGTATAGAACTTAAAGAAGTTTCCAACTTATGGTCCCTTATAGACATTTCCTAGAAAACTTTCTAAAATAAAGCTTAAATTAAACTGGTTCATATTGAAGTTTACCCACATGTGGGTAACATTTCAAGTGTGCTAGTCAGATTAAACTAGTTTATCAGAATCGATTATTACATTTTCTGTTTAAGCATTGACAATACAAATTAGGACTTGGTTTATTATTTACTGCTTGTCGAATCTTAAGAAATTGATGAATAAAATGTTAATAATGAAGATTTAAAAGTGTATCCTTCCATTTTGGTGAGATGATTGTTAAATATTTACCAGTACTCTACTGGTAACAGGGTCCCCAACTCCAGCAAAGGCAGCCAATGTACAATATGACTTTAAGACCTAGAATGGACTTTTTACATACAGTATATAACACATAAAAGTCTTGAAAGAACCCATGAATAGAACAAATACTTTAGGGGCTGATTGGTTGGTTTTTGTCCTTAATTATTGAAGAACACCAAAATGGCATCATTGTGTTAGAGACAATTTACAGTGTCTGACTGTGACTGGCCAGATCAATAAAGCTTCCAATGCCTTACCAAAAGATGGGCACCTGGGGTGGGTACACTAAACTTGTAAATCTCATGTTTCTTTTGAACTGCTTCAATTCTCCCATCCTTATAGAATATGGCACTTTCTCTAATGTGGGCATGCTATACTGCATCATCCAGTGCTGGTAGTCTCCCTCATTGCACAATCAGTTCCAAAGTTCTTGAGACGTTGTCTTTTTCTGATCCTACTGTGAGCTCTTGCTCTGTTGGAGTTCTCCATAAAAGTAGTCTTTTTGGCAAGTATATGTTTGGCATTTGAACAATATGATCAATCCACCAGATTTGCATTTTTTGTAATAATGTTTGAATGCTGAGCAGTTTAGCTTGAGAGAGGATCTTAATGTCTGAATCTTATCCTGTCAGGTGCTCTTTAGAAGCTTCCTAAGACAAATTAAATGAAAGTGATTCAGTTTCCTGGCACTGGTAGACTATCCAAGTTTCACAGGCATACAATGTTGAGGTTAGCACATTGCCTCTGTAACTTCCAGTTTGGTAGTTAGTCTAATATCTTTTCTCTGCCATACTTTTTGAGCCTCTCAAATTGAGCTAGCTTTGGCAATGCATGTGTCAACCTCATTATCAATGTGTACCTCCTTGGAAAATACATTGTCAAGAAAAGTGAACTTATTCACAGTATTCAAAAAATTCCCACATACAGATAGGGTGGTACTGCCTCATGGAGAACCTGTGTTTTCTTGGTGTTAATTGTTAGACAATAATTGAAACAAGCAGCAAAGAATCAGTTCATACTTGTTGCATCTGAGCTTCAGAGGCTGCATCGAGTATACAATCATGTGCAAACAGAAAATCATGCATTAATACCCCTCCACTTTGGTTTTCACTTGTAGCTTTTTCAGGTGTGTGATAGTTGATCCTAATGTGAAAGTGTTTGATATTTTTTTTACTGAAAACATCATGCTAAAAACATAGGATCAAGGACACAGTATTGTTTCACTCCATTGGTGACCAGGAAATCACAAGAACATTCTTCATTATCCAGCATGCTGTCATGAAATTGATGTAAAAAAAATAAAATTTTGACACAATTTTCCATAAGCCTTCATAACCAACAATATCAAAGTAAGCTCTACATAAGTTGTATACAGACCGCTGTTCTGTTGCTGGCATTTCTCCTGGAGTTGATAGGCAGCAAACTGTTTGATTAAGGAGTTTTGGTTTCTATTCGTTCCTACAAAATGACATGTTCACACCAACAAAACAAACAAACAAACAAAAAGTATATTTAATAAAGTGAGGTAGAAATAAGTTTTACAGAAAAAGTAACCAATAAGCCCAAATATAATAAAAAGAAGAGCAAAACCTACATAAAGATAGATATTAAAAGAAAACATCACCAATCAGGGGAACACCAACATCTGAATCCACAGCAGCTGGGGAGTTCCAAAGCCTTTCAGAGTCATGACTGGGAAAATGTCCCAGGCAAAGCCTCCTTTCCATGGGCGAAATTCTGAGGGGCTGGCCAATGTTAGGGACTTTTAAGGGGTCCCAGACAAAGGTAGAACATTGCCAATAGGCTTATTATAAGCCTTTTTTGGCACTTAACCAGGACATGTGAAGAGTACATGCATGACCATGGGAAGATTTGTGGCCAAGGTTATGAAATTAATTAAACGTTGAACCTCTGGGTGAGTAGCCAACCCTCCCAAGGTTCAACCTCTAGAAATGGCTAGTTCCTAAAGGGAGTATGGGGCACAAGCAAAAATATCCAAGTTTATGCAAAAGTGATGGGGGAATCCTGGGTGGGGGAACCAGCATATGGCCTTGTCCAGGATCAGAATGGGTATTAACCCTTCATAAGCATATCAACTATTCCTCGAATCTTTCTGAAGCCAAACTAGCTCCTAGGTAGGTGATCATTTTCCAAGTGAAGGACTGACCTATTAAGGAGAACTCTGGAAAAAATTCTTGTTAGAAAGACTGAGAGAGAACCTCCCTTGTGATTTTCACAGAACAATTTATTCCCTTTATCTTTATAGAGATGGACAATAGAGGCATCTTTAAATTCCTGGGGAAATAACTTCTTCTTGCCATATAACCTGGAAAATTTCAGTCAGCTTTTATATGAGTAATGGACTCCCGCCCACCTAAATCTCAGCTGGAATAGAATCAGCACCAGATTCTTTGTCACATGAAAGGAGTCTAATTGCATTCAAAACCTCTTCTTCAGCTAGGGACTGATTGGCTGTAACTTGAGGTAAATGGTCAGTGGCTTCTGCATTGATTGATGATGGTCTGTTTATGAGCAGCATGAAAGTGTTCAAGCCATCTCTCTGGGATCATGTCTCTATCACTAATCAATGTGGCTCCATCAGCACTGAGTAGTTGACATGCACCAAATAACTTTGACCCATAAATAGCCTTCAGGGAATCATAAAATCTACATAAAACTTAAGCTTTCTTACTGAGCTAAGAGTCCTGAATCTCTCTAAGTTTCACTTATATTTATTTAAAAATTTTTTCATTTATTCAAGGCTATGGGGTTAAGTGACTTGTCCAAGTCACACAGCTAGGTAATTATTAAGTGTCTGAGGCCAAATTTGAACTCAGGTCCTCATGACTCCAGGGCCGGTGCTCTATCCACTGTGCCACCTAGCCACCCCTTGTATTTACTTTTTTTTTTTTTTAGGATTTTGCAAGGCAAATGGGGTTAAGTGGTTTGCCGAAAGCCACAAAGCTAGGTAATTATTAAGTGTCTGAGGCTGGATTTGAACTCAGGTACTCCTGACTCCAGGGCTGGTGCTCTATCCACTATACCACCTAGCCACCCCTTGTATTTACTTTTGATGGAATTAAATGCTGTCTTAGAAATGGATGAATTATTCTACTGATAAATCCTGTGGAGTTCTCATTTTTCAGCTTCTGCATTTCCACCTCATTTTCATCAAACTAGTCTTGATGTTTGCAAGTGTTCTGACCCAATGAGCAATGTCATACAGTGCCATACATTAAATCTCTGAAAGCTGTCCACTCATTTTCTGCTCTACTGTTTCTACTGTGTGTTGATTCAACTTTCCCTCCAAGTTAGCCACAAACTGTTTCTGCTCAGAATATCAAGGTAATCTCTTGACACTAATTGTTCTGGCACTCATTTTGCCTTGGGGCTGCCTCTCTGGTTGAATGTGAATATTTAGCTTGGAGAGGATGAGTCTGTGAGTAGTCCAGAACTTTGCACCATACATTACCATCATCACTCTCACATCCATTCTGTTTCCTCTTTATAATCACATAGTCTATTAGATGCCAAAGTTTGCTTTGAGGATGCATCCAGGGGATTTTATTGCATTTAGGTAAATGGAAGACAGGGTCTGTGATGAGAAGGTCATGAAATATACAAGTCTTCAGTAGTTGGTGACCATTGCTATTACTGCTTCCAACTCCATTCCTCCCAAGGACTCCCTGGTAGTCTTAGCTTACTTTAGCATTAAAGTCATCAGAATTATAAGCTTATTCTCTTTTGGTACATTGATGATAAGGGTCTCCAGGTCTTCATAAAATTAATCTTTGACTTCATCAGGGTTCATCATGATGGGCACATAGGCACTAATGATGGTGGCAAAGGGGCATTACATTATCATGAGTCTGTCATTCACTCCTTTTGGTAAGCATTAAAGATTGTTGACAAGATTAGTTTTGATTGCAAAATCTACCCCAGATTTACTGTGCTCTCTTTCATTTGGCCACTCTAGAAAAAGCTCTGACTTCTGTAAACTGGCCTTCATTTGCTGGCCTGTATCACTCAGGTCTGCTCTTTGGATATAATATCTGCTGAGTTTTTTGGTAACAAGAATGGTTAGTCTTTCAGGTCTATTGGATCTTGTGTTGTCTATGGGTGTGCACACACTTCATGGACTGATGATGAGTGGACTCTTCTTAGAAGAAGTTTTGGTAAATGTGTGTGTGTGTGTGTGTGTGTGTGTGTGTATTTCAACTGTAAAGTGGGATTCCCCACCTGCTGTGGTAATCTGGTCAGGTTGGGTAAGCAGATAATTTGAGCAAAGTGATCTTTAAAAGACTGTTTAGACACCTAGGGTGGGGGTGGGGGGGTATTGCTGAATTCTACTGCTGCTTTCAGTGAGAAGATGACCCTATACCCTGAACTGACTGTATAGGGTTGTGACTATAGCTCCCAAAGTATCCACACCTACTGCTCCATCACTTGCCTGCTGCCAAAGGACTTTGAGTTTAGAATGGTAAAATGGTATGGAGGATGTCTTTTTATTCTTGTAAAAATTGGATTTATGTTAAACTTTTGCACAAAGTTATCAGCCTCATTCTCTATTTCAAAGTCATCATCATCCGATGGCAAGACAGAGTCAAGACAACTGGTGATGACTGTAGATGCAGTGGATGACCTTGGAGACTTAGATGTCCCACCAGGTCCTAAGTGTTCAGTTACCTTCATGGCTATGGGATTGTGGTAGTTCTCATCTATTTTACCAGTGTAAGTCTTTTCATGTTTGGGGGAGACATCCTCCTCACTCAATCGGCAGGTTTGATACCCCTTAGATTATTGAACTGGTTTAGCTCATCTGTTGCAATGGTTTACCAGATGTTGTTGCTGTGCATGCTATAGCTTCTCAAAGCCAGCAGTGAGAGTTACACTCTAGTGGACATCAAAGGTTGAAAGTAGTTCTGAAAAGGGCTCAGTAACTCTCACACCAGAAGTATTACCATATGTCTTTGAAAATAAGACCAGTAATGCAGTTTCTGGTTCTAAAAATATGAACATTTTAGTCACTTTATTTGCACAATTCTAAAATGCTTTCCAAAATGATTATACCATTTCATGGTTCTTCCAACAATGTTAATATGGCTTTCATCTCTCCAACATTGCCATTTTTTGGTCATTTTTGACAATTTGTTGTATTTAAATTGAAACCTCGGGTGTAGATTTTCATTTCTCTTATGATTTGGATAATTTTCTTAATGTGGTTAAAGAATATTTTCTAGTTCTTTTGAGAATTATTTGTTCATTTTCTTTGGCCATTATCTATTGGGAATGTCTACTGCATTCACAAACATATATATATATATATATATATAGTTATTTTTATATATTAGACATAAACTCTTATCAGAGAAATTTGATGCAAAGATTCTGTCCCCTCCCCACAATTTGATCATTTCTCTTCTTCTTCTAGGTGCATTAATTTCATCTATGCAGAAACTTTTCAGGTTCATATTGCATATATTTTCTTTTTGATTTTTTGCAAGACAATAGGGAAGTGACTTGTCCAAGGTCATACAGCTAGGTAATTATTAAGTGTTTAAGGTCATATTTGAACTTAGGCCCTTCTGACTTCAGGGCCAGTGCTCTATCCACTGCATTACCTAGCTGTTCCCTTCAGGTTCATATTATCAAAGTGATAATTTTATCTTTTGTAATTGCCTCTTGTTTGGTTATGAATGCATCTCCTACTCATACCTGAGAGGCATATGATCTACTTCTCTTTTAGTTGTTATTGCCTGATTATTAATATTAAAGTCACATATTTATATAGAATGTGTTGTGGAATATGTGGACTATAAGATACTAGTTTAAGATTAATTTCCGCCATACTGCTTTCCAATTTTCCCAACATTTATTTTTATTTTTATTTATTTTTCTTTTTTCTTTTTGATTTTTCAAGACAATAGGTGAGTGACTTGCCCAAGGTCACACAGCTAGGTAATTATTAAGTGTCTGAGGCCGGATTTGAAGTCATGTATTCCTGATTCCAGGGCTGGTGCTCTATCCACTGTGCCACCTAGCCACCCCCAACATTTATTTTTTATCAAATAGTTTTTTTCCCCTGGATAATTTATGTTTTCCCTGTTTATCAAACAGTTAATCATTCTTTTTCTGATTCTCTCCTGTCCAGTCTAATCAACTGATCTTTCTATTTTTAACCTACTACATCTTTTTTGGATGACTGCTGCTTTATAGTATGGTTTAAAGTCTGGAAATACTATCATGACTTCTCCATTCTTTTATTTTCTTTCATCATTTTCCTTGATATCCTAGATATTTTGTTTTCCTTATTGAATTAATTTTTAAATAAAGTTTTAACTTAACAAAATTATAACAAATAGTGTTGACATTTTTATGATATTGGTATAGAGTAGCCATGAGCACTGAGTACTCCTCTAGTTATTTAAGTTTTTATTTAACAAGCACTTTGTAATTGAACATATACAAATTTTTTTATGTGTTTTGATAGGTCATTCTCCAAATATTGTATGCATTTTGTAGATATTTGGAGTGGAATTTTCTTTTCTACTACTTTTTCTAATACCTTTTATTATTATTTAGAATTGTTGATTTTTGAGGATTTAATTTGTAGCCTACAACATTGCTGAAGCTATGAATTTTCATTTGATATCTTTGCTGATTCTCTAAGATTTTTTAAGTTTGCTACATAATAATCAGCAAATAGGCATAATTTTCTTTAATTTTTAGTCTATCATTATGCCTCTAATTTCTTTCTCTTGTCTCATTACTTTTGTAGGCATTTCCATTAAATCAAATAGTGAAGACAGTGGGTATCCTTGTTTTATTTTAGTGTTTATTGGAAGAAGTTCTTAAGTGTATTCAATTTGGGATGTTCTTGGCAAAGATACTGATGTTGTTCGTCATTTCATTCTTCAACTCATTTTTACAGATGAGTAAACCAAGGCAAACAGGGTTAAATAACCTGCCCAGGATCATACAGATAGTAACATCTGATTTGAACTCAGATCTTTCTGCCTCCGGGTCTGACACGTTATCTACTATACCACCTGGCTGCCCTATGGTTTAGATAGATTTTTGGGGGGCAAATAAAAAGGCCTTTAATTTGTAGGATTTTTTGCATGAAAACATTGTATGTTGTAAAAGTTTAGTTATTGTTGTTGTTTGCATTTATTGAGATGACTATTGTTTTGTATGTTTTGGTTTTTAATAGGATTATGTTCATTTTGAACCATCCTTGTATCCTTGGTACAAAACCCATTTGATTGACTTATTGTATAAATTGCTATAATTTATTTGATAGGATTTTTTTAAAGTTAATATTTGTAGTAATCATGTGGCTTTTAGTTTTCCTCCTGGGTTTTTATCTTTCCCTGGTTTATGCATTAGACTATACATTTGACTCATAAAAGGATTTTGGTAAGGTGTTTTCTTTCTTGATTTTGAATAACTTGTGAAGTATAGGTGCCAGTTATTCTTTTTTAATTAATTTTTATTAAAGATATTATTTGAGTTTTACAATTTCCCCCCCAATCTTACTTCCCTCCCCCCACCCCCCCACAGAAAGCATTCTGTCAGTCTTTACTTTGTTTCCATGTTATACCTTGATCCAAATTGGGTGTGATGAGAGAGAAATCATATCCTTAAAGAAGAGAAGGCTAAGAGGTAACAAGATCAGACAATAAGATAGCGTTTTTTTTCTAAATTAAAGGGAATAGTCCTGGAACTTTGTTCAAACTCCACAGCTCCTTATCTGGATACAGATGGCACTCTTCTTTGCTGACAGCCCAAAATTGTTCCTGATTGTTGCACTGATGGAATGAGCGAGTCCTTCAAGGTTGAACATCACTCCCATGCTGCTGTTAGGGTGTACAATGTTTTTCTGGTTCTGCTTATCTCACTCAGCATCAGTTCATGCAAATTCCTCCAGGCTTCCCTGAAATCCCTTCCCTCCTGGTTTCTAATAGAATAGAACAATAGTGTTCCATGACATACATATACCAAAGTTTGCTAAGCCATTCCCCAATTGAAGGACATTTACTTGATTTCCAATTCTTTGCCACCACAAAGAGGGATGCTATAAATATTTTTGTACAAGCAATGTTTTTACCCTTTTTCCTCATCTCTTCAGGGTATAGACCCAGTAGTGGTATTGCTGGGTCAAAGGGTATGCACATTTTTGTTGCCCTTTGGGCATAGTTCCAAATAGCTCTCCAGAAGGGTTGGATGAGTTCACAGCTCCACCAACAGTGTAATAGTATCCCAGATTTCCCACAACCCTTCCAACAATGATCATTATCCTTCCTGGTCATATTGGCCAATCTGAGAGGTGTGAGGTGGTACCTCAGAGAAGCTTTAATTTGCATTTCTCTAATAATTAATGATTTAGAGCATTTTTTCATATGGCTATGGATTGCTTTGATCGCCTCCTCTGTAAATTGCTTTTGCATATCCTTTGACCATTTGTGAATTGGGGAATGGCTTTTTGTTTTAAAAACATGACTCAGTTCTCTGTATGTTTTAGAAATGAGTCCTTTGTCAGAATCATTAGTTGTAAAGATTGTTCCCCAATTTACTACATTTCTTTTGATCTTGGTTACACTGGTTTTTATCTGTGCAAAAGCTTTTTAATTTAATGTAATCGAAATCATCTAATTGGTTTTTGGTGATGTTCTCCAACTCTTCCTTAGTCATAAACTGCTCCCCTTTCCATAGATCTGACAGGTAAACTAGTCCTTGATCTTCTAATTTGCTTATAGTATTGTTTTTTATGTCTAAGTCCTGTAACCATTAGTATCTTATCTTGGTAAAGGGTGTGAGGTGTTGGTCTAATCTAAGTTTCTTCCATACTAACTTCCAATTATCCCAGCAATTTTTATCAAAGAGGGAGTTTATCCCAATGGCTGGACTCTTTGGGTTTATCAAATAGCAGATTACTATAATCATTTCCTGCTTTTACACCTAGTCTATTCCACTGGTCCACCACTCTATTTCTTTTTTTTTTTTTGCTCTAATCTATTTATTCACTTTCATCTGTCCCTTTGAAGCCACTGGCTACTTGGGTTCAGTTCTGCTTATGAGGAATCATCATTCAGACTAAAGAAAGCAAGGGTGCAGATAAAATAAAAATTTATTAAAAAGGTTACAAGGCATAGGAAGGGGGGGAGAGAGAGAGAGAGAGAGAGAGAGAGAGAGAGAGAGAGAGAGAGATGCAAGAACAGCCAAGTAGTATTGACTATGTCACAGGAAGACTGTGGCCCTGAGCTCTGGTCCAACCCAAGATTTTATGACTTGCCTTTCATCCAGAGGGCAAAAGGTGAACTCCTTTTCTCTTACTGGACCAAGAATTAGGCAGAAGGTGAAGCCAAATTTTACATTAAAATGGTACATCAAGAATGGGGGGGGGTCTCCACCCAAGAAGCTTTTAAGATTATAATTGTTTCTGTTACAATCATAATTCTCTACTTCTAGTCAATTTACATCTCAAGAGTAGGTGGTGGTCAGTTTACATCTACACCAATTTCTACATTCACAATTCTCTTGATTTTTCCCCCTGTATTATTCCCCCCCTCAAAATTATTCAGGACCTGATTCTTCTGGGCCTTTCAGAGTCCATTTGGAGATGAATGCATTATAGCAAGGGGTTCATTGAGGCAGGTCCAGGGAATGATTGGCTGGCACAGATGGTTGGCATCCTTCTGAGGCTGGTCTTGGAGCTATAACCAGAGTTTCAGGTAGCTTGAGCACTAAGGAGAACCAAGAGTGTTCCAGGCCTTCCTGCAGTGAAGCATGAATTCCATCTGAGTCATAGGTTTGAGTTTCAAAGTTCTAAAAAGGAAGATTTTCCTTCTCCCTCCCCCCTCCCTCTGTAGGGGGGGGCAGAGAATGAGAGAGAGCATTTCAAAGACAGAGAAAGAGAGGAAAAAAGTTCCACCTAAGGATAATTTCCTGGAGCTCAAGTGTTTTGCTTTTGTCAAATCTAATTCCTTCCAAGGAGTAAGCACAAAGCTGGGGGAGGAGTATTGGTACCATGTTTTCCCCCATATTTTAATTCTATATCAGTTTATAAGTAGGCAAATATGTCAATTGAACATAAGCCAAATGTCCTTCCTTAACCACCCTTACTCCACAGTGGGGTATAAACCAAACACACCTCAGAACTGCCATTTCTCCAGTCAGTCTGAAAACAGGTAGGCCCACACAAGGGCTACTGCGAAACACCACATGGGATCAGCTTAGCTGACTCCCCACAAAACTCAATTTTTTTCCATTTTCTGGAAAAAGGGAAACACAGAAAGAGGATTAGAGGTCAAATAATTTTCCTACTTTTCTAAAAATCTTGAATCTAAAAGAGAGGGTTGTTACTTCTCACCTGTAGAGTGGGATCCAATTTCCTAGTCTGAGCAGAGTCTCCTAGCTGGCTCACCATTTATGTAGCCACTGGCTACTTGGGTTCAGTTTTACCTATGGGGAATCATTATTCAGACTAGGGAAAGCAAAAGTGGAAATAAAATAAAAATTTATTAAAAAGGTTATAAGACATAGGAAGAGGTGGGGGGAGAGAGAGAGAGAGAGAGAGAGAGAGAGAGAGAGAGAGAGAGAGAGAGAGAGAGAAAAGAACAGCCAAGCAATGTTGGCTGGGCCACAGGTTGATAAAGAAGACTGTGGCCCACCACTCTATTTCTTAGCCAGTACCAAACAGTTTTGGTGACTGATGCTTTATAATTTTAGATCGGGTAGGGCTAAGCCACCTTCTTTTGCACTTTTTTTCATTAAGCTCCTGGCAATTCTTGACTTTTTATTTCTCCATATGAATTTGCTTACAATTTTTTCTAACTCATTAAAGTAATTTTTTGGAATTTTGATTGATAGGGCACTAAACAGATAGTTTAGTTTCGGTAGAATTGTCATTTTTATTATATTAGCTCTCCCTATCCATGAGCAGTTGATATTTGCCCAGTTATTTAAATCTGATTTAATTTGTGTGAGAAGTGTTTTATAATTGTTTTCAAAAAGATTCTGAGTCTGTCTTGGCAAATAGACTCCCAAATATTTTACACTATCTGAGGTTACTTTGAATGGGATTTCTCTTTCTAGCTCTTCCTGCTGTATCTTGCTAGACATATATAGAAAAGTTGAGGATTTACGAGGGTTTATTTTATAACCTGCAAGTTTGCTAAAATTGCTAATTTTTTCCAGTAGTTTTTTAGATGATTTCTTGGGATTCTCTAGGTAGACCATCATGTCATCTGCAAAGAGTGAGAGTTTTGTCTCTTCCTTCCCAATTCTAATTCCTTCAATTTCCTTTTCTTCTCTAATTGCTGATGCTAGCATTTCTAATACAATATTGAATAGTAGTGGTGATAATGGGCACCCTTGTTTGACCCCTGATCTTATTGGGAATACCTCTAGCCTCTCCCCATTGAATATAATGCTTGTTGATGGTTTCAGATAGATATTGCTAATTATTTTAAGGAACAGTCCATTTATTCCTACACTCTCTAGTGTTTTATAATAGGAATGGATGCTGTATTTTGTCAAAAGCTTTTTCAGCATCTATTGATATGATCATATGATTTCTGATAGGTTTGTTGTTGATATAACTGAGTATACTATCAGTTTTCCTAATATTGAACCAACCCTGCATTCCTGGAATAAATCCTACTTGATCATAATATATTATCCTAGTGATAACTTGTAATCATTTTGCTAAGATTTTATTTAGGATTTTTGCATCTATATTCAGCACGGAAATAGGTCTATAGTTTTCTTTCTCTTTTAAGTCTTCCTGGTTTAAGAAACAGCACCATATTCGTTTCATAGAGTTAAGCAGAGTTTCATCTTTCCCCATTTTTCCAATGAGTTTATATAGAATCGGAACCAATTGTTCCTTAAATGTTTCTTGGAATTCACTTGTGAATCCATCAGACCTTGGAGAGTTTTTTTTAGGGAGTTCAATAATGGCTTCTTGAATTTCTTTTTCTGAGATAGGGTTGTTTAGGTATTTAATCTCTTCTTCATTTAACCTGGGCAACTTATATATTTGTAAATATTCATCTATTTCACTTATATTATCAAATTTATTGGCATAGAGTTGGGCAAAATAATTTCGAATTATTACTTTAATTTCCTCCTCATTGGTGGTGAGTTCACCGTTTTCATTTATGATACTAGCAATTTGGTTTTCTTCTTTCTTTTTTTTTAATCAAAGTTTGACCAGAGGTTTATCAGTTTTAGTGGTTTTTTCATAATACCAATTTTTGGTTTTATTTATTAATTCAATAGTTTTTTTGCTTTTGCTTTTATTAATTTCTCCTTTAATTTTTAGAATTTCTAATTTGGTATTTAATTGGGGATTTTTGATTTGTTCTTTCTCTAATTTTTTTAGTTGCATGTTTAGTTCATTTATTTCCTCTTTCTCCAATTTATTCATATTAGCATTTAGAGCTATAATATATCCCCTGAGAGTCACTTTGAATGAATCCCACAGGTTTTGGTATGTTGTTTCATTATTGTCATTATCTAGGATAAAATGGTTAATTATTTCTATAATTTGGTTTTTGGTCCACTCATTTTTTAAAATGAGGTTATTCAGTTTCCAATTTGTTCTGGGTCTATATCTCCTTGGCCCAGTATTGCATATGACTTTTATTGCATTGTGATCTGAGAAAGATGTATTCACTATTTCTGCCTTTTTGCAGTTGATCATTAGGTTTTTAAGTCCTAGTACATAGTCAATTTTTGTATAAGTTCCATGTACTGCAGAGAAAAAGGTATATTCCTTTCTATTCCCCTTCAGTTTCCTTCATAAGTCTACCATATCTAATTTTTCTAACCATCTATTTACCTCCTTAACTTCTTTCTTGTTTATTTTATGATTCGATCTATCTAGATCTGATAGTGGGAGGTTGAGGTCTCCTATTAGTAGAGTTTTCCTGTCTATTGTCTTCCTGTAGTTCTTTCAGCTTCTCTTCTAAGAATTTGGGTGCTGTCCCACTGGGTGCATATATATTCAATATTGAAATGACTTTATTGTCTATGGTACCTTTTAGGAGGATAAAGTTTCCTTCCTTATCTCTTTTAATGAGATCTATTTTTGCTGCTGCTTTGTCTGAGATAAGGATTGCTACCCCTCCTTTTTTTACTTCAGCTGAAGCAAAATATATTTTGCTCCAACCTTTTACCTTTACTCTATATATATCCCTCTGCTTCAAATGAGTTTCTTGTAAGCAGCATATTGTAGGATTCTGGTTTTTAATCCACTCTGCTATTTGCTTACGTTTTAAGGGAGAATTCATCCCATTCACATTCAAGATTATGATTACTAATTCTTTATTGCCCTCTGTGCTATCTTTCCTCTGTTTATATTTTTCCCCCTTTCCCCCACTTTATCCATATTCCCCAGTATTTTGTTTCTGACTACCACCCCCTTCAGTGTGTTTGCCCTCCTATATCACACCCTCCCCTTTCTTTCCCCTTTCCCTTTTTCCCTTTTCCCTTCCGTACCTTTTGTTATTTCCCCTTCCCCCCCCACTCCTCTTCCCTTTCTCCATCCCCCTTCCCCTTTTCCCCCTTTAATACTTGAAAGGTTAGATGTTTTATAAGTTAACTGAGTATGTGCAGGTTGACTTTAAGCCAAGTATGATGAGAAGAAGATTCAGGTGTTTCTCATCTGCACCCTTCTTCCCCTCTATTACCATAGGTTTTGTGCACCTCTTAGTGTAATGAGATTTACCCCATTCAATCCTCTCCCTCCTTCAGTCTCTTTCCTGTCCCCCTTTTTAAGGAGGTAGTGTTTTTTAGATCATTCTAAGTCATAGAAAATTGAGTGTCTGTCCCTTCTAGTTCAGTATATTTTATCGAATAGAGTCAAAATTCCTGAGAATTATTAGAGTCTTTCTCCCAAGCAGGGTTAAAGTCAGTTACATCTCTTTAGATAGCAGTCTCATGAATAAGTCATGAATGTCCATCATTTCTGGCTAGGTATATTCACTCTGTTAGAGTTACAATTCTCAAGATTTATGAGAATCTCCCCCCCCCCCCCATGCTGGGATATAGCTAGTTTCAACTTACTGGATTGCATTTTTTTTCCATTTCACTGCCCCACCCCTTTTTTTACCTTTTCATGTGTCTCTTGAACCTCCTGTTTGATGTCCAAATTTTCTGTTTAGCTCTGGTCTTTTCATCAGAAATTTTCGTTAAATGTCCATCTTTTTCCCTGGAAGAGAAGTCTCAGCTTTGCAGGAAAGTAGATTCTTGGCTGCATTCCAAGCTCCCTTGCTCTTCAAAATATCTCATTCCAGGCCCTTCAATCCCTTAATGTTGATGTAGCCAGGTCCTGTGTGATCCTTACTGTGGCTCCTTGATATTTAAATTGTTTCTTTCTGGCTGCTTGCAGGATTTTTCCTTTTATCTGATAGTTCTGGAGTTTGGCCACAACATTCCTTGGTGTTTTCATTTTAGCATCTTTTTTCTGGTGGGGATCGATGTACTCTTTCAGTAACTACTTTGCCCTCCGATTCCATGATATCAGGGTAGGTTTTCCATCACTAGATCCTATAATATTAAGTCCAGGCTTTTTTTTCTCTTCAATGTTTTCAGGAAGTCCTATAATTTTCAGGTTGCCCCTCCTCAATCTATTCTCGAGGTCAGTGGTTTTGTTGATGAGTTATTTTACATTTGCTTCTATTTTTTTCTATTTTTTGATTTTGTTTAACTGACTCTTGCTGTCTCATGGAGTCATTAGTTTCTGTAGACTCCATTCTTTTTTTGGGGGGAGGAGTTTTCTTCATTAACCTTTTGCAACTCCTTTTCCAATTGGTCAGTTCTACTTTTGAAAGAGCTTTCCATTTGACCAATTGAGGTTTTGAGAGAATTAATTTCTTTTTGCATTTGCCCATTTGAGGATCTGAGAGAATTATTCTCATTTTGTTTTGGTCCAATTGATGATGTGAAAGATTTATTCTCATTTTGTAATTGTCCAATTGATGATCTGAGAGATTTATTCTCCTTTTATATTTGTCCAATTGTACTAAGGTTTTGTTTTCTTGTTGCAAGGTATTAATTGTCTCTCCCAAATTTTTAAGCTCCTTCCTTATTTCTTCAAGGAAGTCTTTCTGTGCTGAAGACCAGATTGTATTCTCCTCAGAGGTTCCAGGTTTCTCTGAGTTAGGGTCTTTCCCTTACCAGAATTTTTCTATGGATCCACCTTTTCGCTGACCCTTCTTCATTTTGCTAAGACCTGAGTTGGGGAGGTGCTGGTTCACAGGGGCTTGGGATCGCTAAAGGCTTTACTCACTGAGTGCAGTTTCTCTGGATGGCCAGTAGGAGGTGCTGGTTGCTTTTTCCTGGAGTGTCTGTGACCTTGATTGAGGCCTTCTCCCTTTGCTTAAAGGGAGGAGTTGGAGCTATTGAATTTTTTTGCCTTCACTCAGTGGTGGGCTTTACTCTGGCCTGAGGGCATTCACTCTCAGTTGTCAGCTGGGCTGGTTCTGCTCACATACTTGGGCCAGAGGCAGAAGTAGTTTTTGGGTTTGCTCTGGGAAGAGGTCTGAGCTGCAATGGGACTCTTTTGTTCCTCAGATCAGAGGGGCCCAGGGATGGTGTTCACAGCTCTCCTGCTCCGGAACTCTCCCCCCAGCCCTGTCTGCAAGCTCCCCAGCCATCTAACCCCACTACAGATCCAGCAGGTCCAGCAGGTCGCTGATTGGGGCTGATCTTCCCTCTGAGCCCAGACTTATCAGCGGAATTCGGCCAAAGCTGCTGCTGGAGACAAATCCTGAGGTAGATGTTCTTTCTCCTGGCTTTTCTTTCTGGGTTTTGTGGGTCGGATTTCTTTTAAGAGGTTTGTTTCATGTGATAGATGGGGCAGAGATCAGGAGACTTTAGAACTGTGCCTGTCTTCTCTCTGCCATCTTGGCTGGAAGTGGTATCAGTTATTCTTTAAAAGTTTGAGAGAATTCTCCCAAGAATCAATACATTAGGACCAGGAATGTTTTTAACCTTTGGTGTTTCCTTTATAGATTGATCTATTTCTTTTTTCTAAGATTGAGTTAAGATCTCTATTAGGGTTCTGATAGGGTATTTTATGGTTTTGAATACATTACTCTATTTTTTTTTGTGTTCCCAATTGTTAGCTTTTAACTGTGAAGGGTATATTCTGATTATTCTTTTTATTTCTTCTGATTTTGTTTTGATTCTACTTTGCTCATTTGCTGTTTTATTGATTTTAGTTTCTAGTTTCTTTCAAATCAAATTTGGTAAAGGATTATCAATTTTGTCTTTTAAAAGAACCAGCTTTTTAAAATTTTTATTCATTTATTTTATTTCTATAGATTTTTTTTTGTTTCCAATTTATCTGTCTCCTCTAATTTTTAATCTTTCCTTTTTGTGTTTGTTTTACAGTTTGTTTCTTGTAGTTCTAATTTTTAAATTCATATTCAATTTATTTATCCTGTCTTTTTAAATTTAATTTTGTGTGTGCTCATAGGGATATTATTTTTCCCCTGAGGGCTGATTTAGCTCTATCCTAGAATTTTGAGGATACATTATTTCATTATTATCATTTTCATAAAACAATTATTATTTGTTTCTATAAGACATTCTTTGACCTACTTGTTTTTTAGGATTTCATTCTTAAGTCTCCATTTACCTCTGTATCTTTTGTTTGTGGTCTCAGAAAATTACTAGATTTATCATATTATTATAATAAGATTATATGGTATTATATATTAAATAGTTAATATATTATACATTACATATAATGTTATTACAATAAGATAGTAACTATATATGCCTTTTCATATTTGCTTGCAATAACTCTATGCCCTAAAACACAGATAATTTTTGTAAGTTTCATGTGGCTGTTTTCAATTCTTTTTTAGAAAATGAGAGAAGTATTTTGGCTCTAATTTTTTCAGCAATTTGTTTAGTTCCATATTTTTCCTTTTATCTTTCTGTTACACTGAGTCAGAACTGAGAGAGGTTTTGAATTTTCCTGTCACTATTATTATTGTCAATGTCTTCTTAATGCTATTAATGTTTCATATATTAATTCATATATTAAAGCATTTGCTGTGTGTAAATTTATTCCTGATAATTGTTTGTTTTCTATGGTTCCTTTCAGGATTATATAGTTTCTTTACCTATCCTGTTATTTTTGCATATTTATTTTAGCTTTGTCAAACAGCACGATTGCAAGTCTTCCTTTTTTGAATTCACTTGATATATATTAGGTTTTTTTTTTTCCATTCCCCATGTTGGATTTTGTGTATGTCTATTTTAAAACATTTCTTATAAATAACAGACTGTAGGCTTTTCTTTTCTTATCCAATCTTTCATTCTTTTTTGTTTAAATGAACTGTTTAATCCATTCACATTCAAAGTTATAATAGGTTTATATTTTCTATCTAACTAATTTGTCTCTAATATTTTGTTTTAAGTTGGAATTTTCTTTCCTTCTTTTGTTGTAAACAGAATATTTTCAGCTGCTTTACTTCAGTCTTTTGTAAGGTTATATTTTAAAGTTATTTTTAAGGTTATTCATTCTGGCTCTTTTCCCCCTCATCCCTGTCTACCCCTCTTATTTGTTACCACCTTTCCTTTGTGATTTTGCTTCCCCAATATACAAATCCATGGAGGGGTTTCTGTCTGTGTCTTTAGAGGAAATATTTCCACCAATGATAGTTCCTTAGAGCATAGAGAAGATTGTTCTCTTTCAAGAAAAAAATACTTCATATATAGAAGAGATCCAGCTTGAAAGAATTTCAATCAGTGGAGTTTTGAACTTATAAAGCAATTATTTACTTTACTTCTTCAAGGATCCATGAGTTTAACAAGATGGACCCTTCCTCTACCCATACAGTTCCCAATTCTTCTAAAGCCTTAGTCAAAGACATAATGGGTTATAGTGGCCTAATAGTGATGATGATAAAATAATAATAATAATAGCAACAGTAACAACAACAACAACAACAATAATAATAATAATAATAATAATAATAAACTATCTCCAACCCTCTGGTAAGCCTCCATTCTTAGGGAACAATCTTTCACTGGATCTATATACTTGAAACCTTTCTAGCTGGATGGGGCTTGACATCATTTGTGTTCTATTGACATTGCCCAGAATCATTTCTATATCGTATATCATATGATGACTCATAATAAGTAGATAGATGATAGATGGATGGATGGATGGATGGATAGATAGATGGACAAAACTTCCACATGCCAGGCATCACGCTAGGATCTAGCTATGCAAATACAATGATAATAGCTAAAATTTATATGTATTACCATGTGACAGACTCTATCCATCTATCCATCCATCCATCCATTCATCCATCCATCTATCATCCATCTATTTATTATGAGTCATCATATGATATATGATATGGAAATGATTCTGGGTTCTTGAAGGCAATGTCAATATAACACAAAGCCCTTTATAATTATTATCTTATTTGATACTCATAATAACCCTAGGAGGTAGGTGCTATTATTATGCTCATTTTATAGATGAAGGAAATGAGACAAAACAAGTAACTTGCACACAGGCTCTCATAGCTAGTATCTATCTAAGGTCAAATTTGAACCTAGGCCTTCCTAACTTCAGGCCTGGTGATTTACCTACTATACTACCTAGCTACTACCATCTTGTAGATTGTAATGGAACAGGGAAAGACAACAAATAAAAGGAACTAGAAAGGGTTTGGTATAGGCACCCCCTTTGTAGTGAATTTTAGTGAATCAGGATGTAAAGTCTCAAGGGTTAGTTGAGAAGGGGAAGAGATAGCATTGCTAGGGACTCACTGAGGAGAGTGGGTCTCAAAGTGGAGGTTCTGCAGAGGGAGAATATATCTGATGAAAAGGTAGAGGTAAAGCTGAAAGAAACTTCCAACTGAAGATTAAGCAGAGGAAAATAACCATAAATCATCTCTGAAAGCCAATTGACAAAAATTTAATACTCAATCATTAAAAAAACCCAAACAAACAAGAATAGATTAGAGGGTGACTGAGACATCAAGTGGCTTTGACATCATACCAAATAAAGATCAATTGAAGGTTACCAGAGATGTTTAACTTGGAGAGAGAAGACTAATAGAATACATACAATTGGAGATTTACAAGTAGAAAGGTATTATTGACCAGTTAGGACCTCCAAACCTCTCATGGCAGGTGATTTCAAATATTTGAATGACTTTTCATACAGAGGTCTAGATTTGTTCTTTTTGACACTTGATGGCAGAGTTAACTACAATGGGTGGAAGCTGTGAATAGATAAAGTTAGGTTTGACATGAAGATCTGTACAAAGGTAGAATGGGTTACCTAAGGAGAAGTGGTATTCACCTTCATAGAGATCTTTGAGCAAAAGTTGAATAGCCATTGATGCTTGTTCAGGTATGAGTCAAACCTAGATGGCCACAGAGGTCTCTATCTAACTGAAATTCTGGTGAAAGTTCTTCAAATCTTGCTTTGGGGGTAAAATTTTGAAGTACAATTGTATTTCTATGCTTCTAATCCTCCCTTTGTCCTTCCCTTACCCTAATTTTCAGGAATCCCCCTTCCTTTCCTTCTTTTTTCTTCCATAGACTTTCAGGAACGGATATTATTCAGTCATTTAAAAGTTTTTGAGGTGAGGAAGCGGCCTGGCCTGGCCTGGCCGGGCCGCCTGGGGCTGGGGGTGAAGCTCGGCGCGGGCGCCCGCGGGGCGAGGGCTCGTGGCAGAGCCGCCACGCTGCGCCGCGGGGGCTCCCCGGGCTCCAGGGCGGGCTGGGGGGCGCTCCTGCCCCCCCGGATGCCCAGAGTGGGAGCAGGGACGCTCCGGGGCCGGGCCGGGGCCCGAGGGGGAGGGAAGTGCCCCGGACCGGACCAGCGGCCCTCCGGCCTGCTGCGGGGAGCGCCGGCGGCCTCACCCTACCTGCCCACAGATTTATCAAGTGATGTTCTTTTAAGGTTGAAAGGAAAAATGTCATTGCGTAAAGTGGACATCATCATTCTAGTCCTTGCTGTCACTCTAGTTTTACTAATTTTGCATCATAACTTCCTTGGTTTGAGTGATTTGTTGAAAAGAGAGGTCTCAGATGCAAATCTTGTGGGATTTCAGCCACTAGCCTTTGTGCCTAATGCTCCTGAAAGCTTTATCTATAGGAGTGAAGAGGAGATTCCTGTCGTGGTGGCAAGCCTCTGAAGACAGACTTGGGGGCACAATCGCAGTATTGAATAGTATTTACCATAATACCCACTCCAATGTGGTTTTTTACATTGTTACTTTGAATGATACTGCAGATCATCTCAGATCCTGGCTCAATAGTGGCTCTCTGAAAAAAACATCAAATACAAAATTGTGGATTTTGACCCTCAACTTTTGAAAGGGAAAGTAAACAGGTGGACTCTGTAAGCCATTAACCTTTGCCAGATTCTATCTGCCTAACTTGATTCCAAATGCAGAAAAGGCAATCTATATGGATGATGATGTAATTGTACAAGGTGATATTCTTGCTCTTTATAATACACCTTTGAAGCCTGGGCATGCAGCTGCTTTTTCAGAAGACTGATTCAACTTCTGCAAAAGTTATAGTCCATGGAGCAGGGAATCAGTATAATTATATTGGATTTCTGGACTATAAGAAAAAAAGGATTTGAAATCTTGCAATGAAAGCTAGCATCTGCTCTTTTAATCCTGGGGTTTTTGTTGCAAATTTAACAGAATGGAAACAACAAAACATTACTTATCAACTGGAAAAGTGGATGAAACTTAATGTAGAAGATTTATACAGTAGAACACTAGCAGGCAGCATTACCACACCCCCTCTACTTATAGTGTTTTATAAACAACACTCAAATATTGACCCCATGTGGAATGTCAGACACCTTGGCTCTAGTGCTGGAAAACGATATTCACCTCAATTTGTGAAGGCTGCTGAACTACTCCACTGGAATGGACACTTTAAGCCATGGGGAAGAACTGCTTCCTATGCTGACATTTGGGGAAAATGGTATATTCCAGATCCAACAGGAAAATTCAGCCTAATCCGAAGACATGGAGAAATTGCAAATGCTGAATAAAGTATAATATAGACTACCAATATTTTCTCAGGAAACACTGAAGGAACTAGTTAGGAAAATGTTTTCCATGTGATGAGAATTTCCGTGTGCAACAGGGAAAAAAAAATCAACATTTCAACATTATCAACTATACCATGAAAACCAATTTATACCTGCCTTACTTGAGAAAAAGTATTTTAATAAGTTAATTTTTATTGCTACCACAGGGAGATTTTGACCAGCAGAAGGAAATGGTATAACCTTTGCTTCACCCAGGACTGATGAGCCATCTTGCAGTTAAATATTTTTGTTTTACTCCTGTAACCTGTGACTTTGTATGACGCTTTGCATGAAATCACTTAAAACACGTTTACATTCTTTTATAATTTAGTTTTAAAAACATAAAAAAAAGTTTTCAATTGTATATACACTGAGATGCTATATAATAGTTATTTTTGTTCACATGTGCCTGCCACCTAGAGCTGTGACTGGGATACTACAATCTGCTATATTAAGCTAACTGAACATGTTATCAACATCAATCCTTTTCCTATTGTTTACAGTGTCCTCAGTAGATTCTGATCTACTCTTGTAGGCCTGGCTCTCCTGCTCTGATTTTTGTACATGTTCTTCCTTGTTTCCCCAGCCAATGTCCTTGGAAGAGTACAAGCATTTATCAAACTGTAAGTGAAAGATTAGTGTGTGTGTGTGTGTGTGTGTGTGTGTGTGTGTGTGTGTGTGTAAAGATGGAGGGTTGGCCTCATGAAAAAAATGTTGAAATAGATGAATGACAAATATGTCTTTGGTACCTTTCCTCTTGAATTGGGTAGATTTTTACTTCTGTGCCCCTCCAGTACCTTCTTTCTTTGTCCTTTTCCCATCTCCATTGATTTTTCTCTTTTTTCTACTCTCAGGCTTTCAGGAATGGCTATGATAATAATCATTTAAATAAAAATAATCATTACAATATGATAAAAAAATCATTGTAATACCTCTCTGGGGTATTTATAGTAGAGAATGAACGAATGAACGCTCTTTAAAGGAATAGGAGAAAAGTGTGTGTATTCTTTGGAATATTAACTCCTTGAGGGTAGGACTGTTTTTTGCATTCTTTTTATTTGTATCCTCACTCTCTAGTACCAAGTATATAATCGGAACTTGTTACTTATTTGTTGATTGACTTTTTGATTTGCGAAAGAGGTGAAAGTGGAAAGGAGGGTAGGTGTCTATTAAACAAGAGACCACTAGGTGGCATTCTATTCATCTAATCTGAGGTCAGTCCTTCCTTTCCTGCTCTTTTCCTTCTACCTTTCTTCCCTTGAGCTATTTACCTTTCTAACTCCACTTTAACTATAGCAACACTTCATGACTCGCCTTATTTTTTTTTTTTTTAGTTTTTTGCAAGGAAAATAGGGTTAAGTGGCTTGCCCAAGGCCACACAGCTAGGTCGTTATTAAGTGTCCGAGACCGGATTTGAACCCAGGTACTCCTGACTCCAGGGCCAGTGCTTTATCCACTGCGCCACCTAGCTGCCCCTCACCTTATTTTCAAAATGAAGATTTACTAAAGGGACTGGGAACTCCACTTCTTCCCACTCTTCTTTTCTGATTCATTCATTCAGTCACTTGCTCATCCACTTATTTATTTGTATATTCATTCATTCATTCATCCATCTATTTATTTATTTATTTATTGCCTTCCTATCTATTTATTTATTTATTTATTGCCTTCCTGACTTCCTTGCTTCCCTCGTGTACTGAAGAGGACAGGCCAATACTACCAGAAAATCATCAATTGATATTCAGGAATGTATTAAGCACTTACTACACAACAAACTGTGTAAAGTTCTTGGAAGACAAAGCAAAAGCTCTCAGTGATCTTATGTTCTACAGGGGAGATCACACACACACACACACACATATACACACACACGAACATGAGTATATAGAAAATGCACAGTGAGTCATGGAAAGTTACCTTAGATGGAAATACAAGAGAGGATCTAGGAAAACTTGCTGCAAAAGGTGATATTTGAGCTGAGATTTGAAAGGAGACAGGAGATTTGAAAGGAGATTGAAAATGAGGAAGGGGAGAATTCTAGTCTTGGAGGAGAGACAGTGAAAAATCTCTTTCAATTTGAGGAATCACAAATAGGTCAATATGAACGCATAATAAAATGAGCAGAGTAATGTGTAAGAAGACTGAAAAATAGGAATGAGTCATATTGGGAATGACTTTTAAATTTTGAACAGAGAAGTTTATATTTGATCATAGAGGCAACAGGAAGCCATTGGAGTATGCTGACTGAAAAGGAAAGAGGGTGGAATGTGCTATGGTCAGAGCTATTTTTAGAAAAACCAAGTTGATATTTCTGTAGTAGGTCAGGGGTGGGCAATCTTTTTTCTTCCAAGGGCCATTTGGATATTTATACATCATGCTATATTTGGTCCAACATTTAATTAATTCAGCCCTAAAAAGTTCCTAAATTTATTGAATTTTTGAGTCCCTGCCTATGGTTCATGGAAGTACCTGACCAAAAGATTTTGCCGGTGGGCCAGATGTTCCCTGTCCTGTAGTAGATGGATGATCTAAATGAGGAAGAGACAAAACAGAGAGACCAATTAAAAGGCGATTGCAAAAATCCTGAGGAGAAGTGATGAGGGTGTGAATTAGACTAGTAGTTATGTAAATGGAGAGAAGACTAATAATAGAAAAGTGGAAGAGATAAATAAAATTTGACAGTGGATTGGATATGTGTTGTGAATTCAAGTGAGCATCTACTGAGGGTATGAACCCAAATGACTGGAAAGAGAACAGTACATTTTATAGTTATAGGGAAGTTTGGGTGAGAATTATATTTGGGCAGAAAAATAATGAGTTCTGCTTTAGATTAACTCAACAAAGCTGCAAAGAGGTCAAGAATGATGAGCAAGAGAAGTCATTAGATCACTGCTAATTTTTGAAAAAGTGGTTTTAGGTGAATGATGAAGTTGGAAGTCAAATTGCAAAGTACTTGGAGATTAAGTGAGACAATGGAGGCACTCAGTGGGGATAACTTTTTAAATTTAACTGAGAAAGTGAGAAGAGATATAGAATGGTAGTTAGCAATGGTTATAGCATCTAACAAAACTTTTTTAAAGGATTGTTTTCCTTTTGTTTATTAAGGGTTTTTTTTTTTTGCTATTTTTAGTTTTATTTGTATTCCTTCCTCATAATTCTTTTTTGATGCTGGGATGCTCATCAGCCTGAAGGCAGGCATGAACCTAAGGCAATTTTGTAATTTTTTTTGAATTTGTACAATTGTATGTTTGGGGGAATATAAGCCCCCAGTCCACCTGTATATTAAAGGTGTGGATCATCACAAAATATTGTGAATATTGAATAAAATATATGAATACTGTACTTTGAGTTTTAGACATAAAACTGGCAGAAACAACTTAATTTGCCATCAGTTTAAGATCCAAGCAATTCTAGTTTTTTAGAAAGAAATGTCAAATTTGGAATAGACTCTTCATATCCTGGGACATATCCTAGAAGAGTCACTAATTATAACATTGCAATCTTTAACTAGATACTATCCAATTTAATCCTCTTCCACAGTTCTCTTAAAGATTAGCTGAGTCTTATCCTTGTGACCAATATATCTTAGATGCCAATGCAAGATCTTTATAGTTCTCATCTAGAGAGTGTACTTATTGGTATTGGTCATATATTTTTCATTTTTCATGTGTCTTAGATATCATTCTCATATATCTATAATTAATCGACATGGAACAGTGGATTGGGTGTTGGAACATATATTAGTTGTGTCACCCTGGGCAAGACACTTAACCCTGTTTATCTCAGTTCTTCATCTGTAAAATGAACTGGAAAAGGAAATGGCAAATTACTTTAATAGTTTTGCCAAGAAAACCTCAAATGGGGTCACAAGGATTCAGACAAGAGTGAAATGACTGAAAACCAGCTCATCTAGATAATATACTTGATATTATTAGTTCATGCTAACAAATCTCATTAAATCCTACAACTATCTTTCCATTTTAAAATTTTGTACACATAGCTAGATCATTCCAAAGATCAGATTACCCACTAATTCCATATTTCACACCAAATAGCTGGTAGAATCCTAAGAGCTCCGAATATAAATCCACTAGGATCCATAGGGGCTTTGTACTCTCACATATCATAGTGGACTAATCAGTCCCCCATGCAAACTTTCTTGGGTCCCTGATGAAGGGCCCAGTCTTCCCTAAGGGGACCGTGGGCATGAAAAGTACATTTTAAGGAGTTACATTCCAAACCTAAGAACCTTCAGACATAATTCATAGGTTAGAGGAGATTCTTGATTCTTTGAACTGTCTGACCAATGATGATGAAACATAGTTATCATGGCCAGTTCATTTCTTTTCTTTTTTTTTTTTGGCAAGGCAGTGGGGTTAAGTGGCTTGCCCAAGGCCACACGGCTAAATAATTATTAAGTGTCTGAGGCCGGATTTGAACTCAGGAACTCCTGACTCCAAGGCCAGTGCTCTATCCACTGCACCACCTAGCTGCCCCCGCCACCTAGCTGCCCAGCCAGTTCATTTCTGATCATTCAATTAATTCTGAAAATCAAAAGACTGCTATAGTCCTTAGGAGTATTTCAGTGTTCAATGAAATTCTCTTCATTAATGAGATGAGGAGAGTTTTCATGTGACTTCCAAGAGCAGATGTGTTATAGAGTTCTTCTAAACATCCTAGAGCTAATTAATTTAGATATCTGTAATAAGAACCATGGCCTATTCTAATTGTATCAAGTAGTGACTTCTTTCTAGGTCCTTATGTGCATTCAAACTGAACTTTTGCAGTGCTAGCTTTATCATGAGAGTACCCAATTCAGTTTTGCTTAATTTCTTAGGCAGTAATCACACACAGGTATTGGTGAGGTCCATAAGATATATTAATGAGGCATATGTAGTCTTAGAGCAATGAAAATATTGGAAAGTTATCCTTTGTTAAAGAAAGGATCATAATTTTACCTAAATTAATATATTAATCCTACCAATAAAATTATCAAAAATTATTTTATAGAGCTAGGAAAATAATAACAAAATATATCTGAAAGAATAAAAGATCAAGAATATCAAGGGATCAATGAAAAATAAAGGAAGATAAGCTAGCTATACATATCTCAAACTGTATTACAAATTAGTAATCATCAAAACAATCTGGTTCTAAGAAGAGTGGCAAATCTGGGGAATAGATTAGTTACACAGTCGGAAATAACCAGAGCAATCTTGAGTTTGATAAATGTGAAGATACAGACTTTTGGGACAAGAGCTCACTATTTGCTGGAAAACCTGGAAAGCAGTTTAGCAGTAACTACATATAAACCAGCACCTCATACCATATATCAATATAAGGTCAAAATGGGAACTTGGTTTAGGATGATACCATAAAGAAATTAGGGAAGTGTGGAATAGCTTATCTGTCAGATCTATGATAAGGGAAGAATTTATTACCAAAAAAATAAAAGAGCTAGAGAGTTAATAAGGTATAAAATGGTTAATTTTTATTACATTGAATTTTAAAGGTTTTGTATAAACAAGACTGATTCAGCCAAGATTAGAAGAAAAGCAGGAAATTGGGGGAAAAATTGCACTTGGTTTCTCTGATAAGGGTCTCATCTCTCAAATATATAGACCAAGGATTCAAATTTATAAGAGTGAATAATTCCTCAATTGATAAATGGTCAAAGGACCTGAACAGGGATTTCTTCAGAAGAAGAATTCAAAGATAGCTAGAGTCATATGAAAAAAAATTGCTCTAAATCACTATTGATTAAAGAAATGTTTATTAAAAAGTCTCAGATATTACTTCATTCTTATCAGATGTTGGAGGGGATGTGGTAAATGGAGTTATGAATTAATCCAACCATTTTGGAGAGCAATTTGAAACTATGCTCAAAGGTTATAAAACTCTGCATACTCTTTGACCTAGCAATACTATTACTACATATGTATCCCACAGAGAATTAAAAAAAAAAAAGTAAAAGTGTTTATATGATCACAATAATTATAGCGGCTCCTTTTGTGGTGGCAAAGAATTAAAATTTGAGGGGATGTTCATCAATTGAATTGACTGAATAAGTTGTGGTTTATGATTGTGATGGAATACTATTGTGCTATAAGAAATGATATTGGGGTAGCTAGGTAATGCAGTGGATAGAGTAAGCCTTGGAGTCAGGAGAACCTGACTTCAAATCTGGCCTCAGACATTTAATAATTACCTGTGTGATCTTGGGCAAATCACTTAACCCCATTGCCTTGCAAAAACAAAAACAAACAAAAAAGAAATGATAAGCAGGATGCTTTCAGAAAAATCTAGAAAGACATATGAACTGATGCAAAGTGATATGAACAGAATCATGACAATACTGAATAAAGTAATAGCAATAATGTGTGATGATCAACTCTGAATGACTTAGCTATTCTCAGCAATACAAAAATCCAAGATAATTCTGAAGAATTTATGATGAAAAATGCAACCCATTTCCAGAGAAAGAATGGATGGATAGAAACCAGGAGGGATGGGAATTCAAAGAAGCCTGGAAGGATTTGCATGAACTGATGCTGAGTGAGATGAGCAGAACCAGAAAAACATTGTACACCCTAACATCAACATGGGGGTGATGATCAACCTTAATGGACTTGTTCATTTCATCAGTTCGGTAATCAGGGACAATTTTAGGGTATCTGCGATGGAGAATACCATCTATATCCAAAGAAAGAATTATGGAGTTTAAACAAAGACCAAAGATTATTACCTTAGATTTAAATTAAAACAAAAGGTATCTTATTATGTAATTTTTCTATCTCATATATTTTTTTCCTTAAGGATATGATTTCTCTCTCAACACATTCAATTTTGATCAACGTATAGCATGGAAACAAAGTAAAGACTATTAGAGTTCCTTCTGTGGGGGGTGGGAGGGGAGGGAAGCAAGATTGGGGGAAAATTGTAAAATTCAAAAACAATAAAAAGGGTAAAAAAGAGCAAGGACTGATGGACTATGTATGCAGATCAAAGCATGCTACTTTTAAAACTTTACTTTTTTGTCTGTTTTCTTTTACATGAAATGTTTTTCATGAGTGTACATGTATAACCTTTATGAAATTGTGTGCCTTCTCAATGAGGAAGGATAAGAAGAAAAGTGCTAAAGAATTTAGATCTCAAAATTGTAAAAATAAAGGTTAAAAATGCTTTTACATGCAATTGGGGAAAATAGAATATTAATTATTTAAAAGGGTTATTTAAAAATCTGTAGCATAGCATTTCCAATTTAAAACTCTGTTATAAGATAGCAATGTGGTCTTACTCTCAGTTCACCAGTAGTAGAATCCCTGGTGTGGAAAGAGTAATGTCCTAATCCTGCTATTCAGACAGGTTAGGCTAGCCTTTCCTTAAAAGGAACTGAGATTTTCCTCGAGATTTGGTTGACTCAGGGGCACTAAGATTTCAGACTTTAGATGTCAGTTTTTCATCTTGAGTATATAGTAGCTACAAGGAGCTGGATCACAATGGGAGTTTTATTCAGCTGAAATCAACTCAAATGGTTATCAACGTTCTTCAGTTAACTGTTCAGTGACGTACAAGGACCTCACTTTATTCCAATGTAAAAACCTAAACTAACTACCAAGAAGACTGATCTGAGTCAGGCCTAGCCTAGTTTACATGCATAGATATTATTATTATTATTATTATTATTATTATTATTTTAGTTTTTGCTAGGCAATGGGGTTAAGTGGCTTGCCCAAGGCCACACAGCTAGGTAATTATTAAGTGTCTGAGGCTGGATTTAAACTCAGGTACTCTTAACTCCAGGGTCAGTGCTCTATCCACTGTGCCACCTAGCTGCCCCATACATAGATATTATTACAAAATATAGTAATGTTATTTTAAAGAACAGCAAGGTCATCAATGGGGACAATTTGTACATAAATCATGAGAGGCATTTTACAAACCAGTGTGTTCATTTAACAAATATTTCTTAAATAACAAATTTGTGGCCACTGAGTTAGGGCATGGTAAGTCAAGATACATAACAGTAAATGCAGCAGGCCATTCCATTATTGATGTACCATTGCATCTCCTATTCTTGGTTAAAGTTTACACAGTTTCTTCCAGAAAGGAACTAGTCAGGAATTCATGTGTAGAGTCTCTTTGCTGGGAAGGGCACTTCCTCTTTTTTGGATAGGAGAGAGGTTACTGGTAGAGTCAGTCGATTCTTTTTGCATCAGATTCCATAAGAGCAAAAGTTCATTTGCAGTGGTTTACATAAAGTCAGTAATGCATCTCTGAATTTTAATAGCCATTTGGTGGTTAGTAGTAATCTGTTCACAAAAATCTTTCATTAGGTTCCTTTGTGACTGCTTTAGAGACTAACAGTAGGCTAAACTTTATTCATATATGTATAACTATCTATCTGAATATATATATATATAAACATTATATATATATGTATATGTTATACACACATATGTATCAGCATATATATGTATATAGATGAATATATTTGTTATTATAGTATTTATTTATTTGAATAAGATCAACTTTTTTGATAACAAAAGAATGAAACCCATCATATACACACTAGCCCTCTGGTGCCCCTGCCCTCCATTCATTTTCAGCTTCCTTTTGTGTATTATCTCCCCCCTTTAGAGTGTAAACTCCTGGAGGGCAGGGGCTGTCTATCTTTTTCTTATTTGTGCACTGGAACTTACCATAGTGTGTGATACATTTAGCCTTTTCATTCTCCAAAATAGGTTGCTTGATCATTTGGGTACATAGTCACTCTGGGAAGGGCTTTCTCAGAATTTCACTTTCTGGAATGTCTTAGATCAATGATTTGGGTTTTCTAGGTAATTGCTTGGGACCTGTTACAAGTAAGAAATCACATTCATATTATATTTGATAAATTAATAAGGGGAAATAATTATTGTAATTAATCTGCTCTGGAAGGTAATTAGACTGGTCCACTTTAAAGTCAAGATGGGAGCCTTTTTTCATTGTCCTATTAAGTTAAAGTTCAGGTGCATGACTAGCTGATGAGTTCTTGCCTCAGTTACAATTATTCTTTACCCTCTGGGTATTGATGCTGAGCTGGTATAGAAATTCTAAAAGTGGTTCTAATACACTAATTACTTGATTAGGAAATCTGTTTAACCATGTCGCCAGAACTATAGAAGTCTTCCAAAAGACCTTAGTTGATAATTGATGGCCATGCTCTTGGTTACTCTGCTGGAGGTTGAACTCCATTGACAATAACTGATAAGAGACAATATTAAAAGTGGAGAGGGCTTGGGTCTTTCTCACTAAGGCCAAGAGACTCACAAAAAAGAAAAAAAACCCAAATACTTGTATTGGTATCAACCAATTATTTACACAATAAAAAAATCCATTTAAATATGTACCTTTAATTTAGATGAAAGGATTCTTTCAAAAAACAAAACAAAACTCCAAACCAATCAATTATGTTTCATTTTACTAGTGGGTAAGATACAAATGGGACAAGAGACATTTTTATGAGCTCTGTTCTACATGCTAAAGTTCCCACAACTTTTCACAAGTTAGATATTTAGGAATGCCCTCACCTGCTTAGCAGAGGATCTGTTCTCATGGCTCAATGACCAATAGAAGTCTGATTTCAGTTCCATTCCATAGAGGAATGCCCCCTTATTCCCAGGTTCTGATTTTAACTCTTGTTGATTTCTGAGGATCCACAATGATCTTGAGGTCAGTCACTCTCAAACAGAAGGGTTCTTTGATCAATTTTGGTCAAATAGTCAAATGATCAGAAAGCTATTAAGCATTGGGGTAGGTTTATAGGTAAGTAGGTAAGTAGATACATGTTCAGTTGTTCAGTCATGTCCAACTCTTCATAACTATGAACCAACTGTCCTTTGGATTTTCTTGGCAAAGACACTTGGAGTTGTGTGCCATTTAATTCACCCTAAGGCTTCTGTGACTAATTTTATATGTGTCCTTGCCTAACTTCTTTCTCCTAGAATCATAGAACTTTAAAGGGAGAGCTTTCAGAAAATCTCGTCTAATCTAATCATACAAAGAGAACTCATATCTTAGTTCTGCCACCTATGGTCATTCAGTTTGAGATACTTGTTTGGAGTTATCCTCAACTTTTGGAAAGTGCTACACAGTCTCTTAATAAACACCACAAAATTTTAATAACTCTTCTCTAAATTTTATCCCAGTTGCTTACTTTTTCCCATTGTTTAAAACATCTTCAGTCTACTCACTAAAAAAAAGGCAAACAAACTAAACTAAGCAGAATTATAAAATACAAATGTAAGTTTTTACAAAGCAAGTTTTAAGATTCTAATACTAGCAATTAAGGTAGGAGCTAAAAGAATCTATAATCTGATTTTTCTTTTGCCAGCTTTAAATTCTTAGGACAGACAAAAATGTCTTTTTCTTTTCTCTTCCCCTCTTGTTATTCTTTTAGATGGGGGTGGGGGAAGGTCTAGGGATGATTTCAGTTCCTTTCTTTTAATAAAAGAAAGTCTTCCTTTATATATTAGTCTGTTACAGGAGATTTGCAATGCCCAGAGACAGAATCATTTCGGCTTAATTTTCTCGAAGGGAAGCTACTGAGATGAGATTTGCTAGATCCTTGAAAACATGAACTCCTTCGGGTTCCTAGAGTGCTAACATTTAGGTAAGATTTGAGGAGAAAGAATGTTATTGGGCTAAACTAGATGCAGAAAAGAGAGGAGGGAAGAAAACTTCACAGCATTTATAACATAACCTAAGGCAGGCAACAAGGGGCGTCTAGTACTCCGCAGGGACTTTACAAAGTTCATATCGGAACTGAATGACAACAGGTGGTAGGAACTAGCAGACAAGAGTAAAAAGTGAAGGAAAAGCAATAGATTAAAAAGTCGACTCCTTCCCTTCGAAAAAAATAGGCACGCTAGTTGGGAAAAAAAAATCTTGTTACGCCGGGCCAGGTCCGCACAGGGGTCAAGTCCACGGCTTTCCAGAGCCCGGTTCAGAGCAGTGACCTTACAGGTCCCGCCTCCAACCTCGTCCTTCCTCTTTTTTCCAGTGCGCATGCTCACTCTTAGAAAAGCCGAGGCCCATTCCTTCCGTGCCCCGTCCCCGCCCCCGAATCCCGAGCTGCGATTGGCTCGCCTCATGCGACCGCCCTGTCGGCCTCGCCAATCGGGATGTCGCCTCGGCACTTACTCCCTGCCCCCCACCCGGGCAGCGTGTGTTCGGTGGGACCGCCTGACAGCCTGCGGCGGGTGGCACGGGAGGATGGCGGCGGCATCCGCGGCGCGGTGGGTGCGGGCTCGGGCCGGGGTCGTCCCGGCGGCTCGGCTGGGCTGCCGGCCGGGGGGCGCTCGAGTCGGGAGGACCCTCCTTCAGCCGGCGGCGGCGGGGGGCACGGCCCCGAGGCGGCACGCGGCGCACTTCACCTTTCATCCGGACCCGGAGAACCGGCAGTATGGTGAGCGGGCCGGCGCGGGGCCCTGAGGCGGACGCTGCGCCGCCGGGGCGGGTGCTGCCCCCGGGGCGGGTGCTGCCCCCGGGGCGGGTGCTGCCCCCGGGGCGGGTGCTGCCCCCGGGGCGGGTGCTGCCCCCTGCTCGCCCTCGGCCTCCCTGTCTTGTCCCTGCCGCCCTCTGTCTCCTGGTTCCGATTCTCTCCCTCCTGCTCCCCGTCTCCCCCTTCCGTCCCTCTTTGACCTTTCCCTCTCCCCATCTCTCTTTCCCCCCTTTTCCTCTCCTCTTCCCTCCCCTATTTCATAGGCTCTTAGATATACAATCCAACGCCCCCCCCCATTTTACAGATGAGAAAACTAATCATCATAACATACAAAGACTTTGCCCAAGATTGCCCAGATAATAAGGGACATAAAGCATGATCCAGAAATCAGAAAGACCAAGACTTTTCCAAGTTAGAGTTTACTGAGATAATCTAATAGTAACTTTATAGTCAAAGAAGAAAACCGGGATTCTAAAGAAGTTGCTGATAACACTGATTGCATTTCTTAAAGGACAGAGTCAGGATTCAACCACAACTCCATTGATTGCAGATTCTCTGCACTTGGTAATAATAACTCAAAGCTGTTTCTCACCAGCCTGTTCTCAGATCCCTAGAAAGAGGCAGTAACACCACCTAGACCTATTAAGGTGGGAACCAAGGGTGCCTTGGCGGTTGAAAAGCTAGGCGTTTACCCCTCTTTCTTATGCTGCCCTTTGCTTTTGGAAAAATAGTCTTCTTGAGGTGGCTAGGTGCACCTGCCCTGGAGTCAGGAGGACCTGAGTTCAAATGCGACCTCAGACACTTAATAATTACCTAGCTGTGTGGTCTTGCGCAAGTCACTTAACCCCATTGCCTTGCAAAAATCTTTTAAAAAAAATAGGCTTCTTGTTATTGCTATAACTTTCTGTAGGACTCTAGCAAAGGAGGTGTGGAATTAAAAAATTGAAAGCAAGGAAAACCTTTGTTTGTAGGGGAAAATGGAATCATAATATATAATGATTTTCCCAGGGTTATGGAATAAGCTTTTGTTGGAATTGATAAATTTGACCAATACTTTAAATTCAACGGAAAAGCAAAAATCTAAAACTGCTCAGTGATCTGAATAACATATAGGGATTGTGATTTGATAATTTGACAATAATAATGACTCATTTATAGAAATATGCTTTAGAAAGCAATTTTCACATATTCTTATTTTATTCTTTTTTTTTAGGTTTTTTATTTTTTATTTTTTTTCTAATTTTATTCTTATAGCAAATAGGCAATACAAGCATTTATCATTACTTTAGAAGATAGAGTTGGGACATAAACACCAGTTTTCTGATTCCAAATTAACTGTTCTTTTCTCCATAGGACACTTCCATTGCAGTGACTGAAGGGCTGTTTTACCTAACTTCTTTTAAACATCTAACTATATAGATATTCAGTTTATAAAAAAAATCTGTTATCTACCTAATGTGCTTAGGGACAGAATTTATATTTTCATCATGTGACATTTTCTTGCCCAAGAGGGCAAACTCTCCCTCTCTTTTTTTTTTTTTGGCAAGGTAATGTGGTTAAGTGACTTGCCTAAGGTCACACAGCTAGGTAATTATTGAATATCTGAGGTCAAATTTGAATTCAGATCCTCCTGACTCCAGGACCTGTGCTCTATCCACTGCAGCTTCCCTGAGGGCAAAATCTTTTGATGTTCCTCCTAGAGCAAGGATTATTAACTTGACATTTCAGGTTTTGTTTTTAAAAAATATTTTGATAGCTGCATTTCAGTATCATATCTTTCTTTTGTGACTCTATTAATTTTATTTTTTAGATTTAAAAATAAAATTCTGATATGTTTCACTAGGTTGCCAAAGGGGTTCATGACACACACACACAAAATGGTTAAGATCCCCCTTTTTAGAGGAATATCAACATTAAATCATTTAATATTATTTGAAAAAATAATTAACCAAATTTATTTGTTTTCTGAGTTATACTTCTTAACATCCTTATTACAAGTAGGAAAAGCCCCAAATCATTCAATAACCAATGACTAAGAATAATTATGAAAAAATTGCATTGGCCCATCTCTTTTTTATCTTTGTAGTTATAGCACTGTAAACATGAAGAAATTATCTTAAATTGAGGGCAAATTCCTTATTATAATTATGGTTTGTTTTAGATAGATTTGCAAGGTCAATATGCAAAAAACTGCAAAGGAAGAAATAGAGGACTAAATCAGCAAGTGAAAGCTAAAACAGGTACTTGTTACCATTTTCAGTTTTCTGTAATCTGAAAAATCCAAGCAAAACTTTTTGACCCTCCCTTTGTACCAAAGAAGTGTGAATTTTTCCTTTTTCTTTTATAGGGTGATTACAGTGCTTTATTGTACAATTTGAGTTAAGCATTTCTGAGTTTCTAAACTTTTTCTGTGTTGTCTGCTTTGCATGTTTTAATTGATATTTTAAAATAAATTTTACTTCACAAAGACCTTACTAAACAAATCCATTTAAAAATTTACTTTTGTCATAGGATGGTGTTCACCTCCTGATGTTGGGTGCAATATGCACATCAGTCCCGTGAAGATCTTTACTATGGTCTGCAAGACCTCATATTACTACAAGTCTTTGTAGTAAGAGCAGGATAGTTCCTTTTTGATTTATAAAGTTGAACTTAGAAGTTCTGAGTAGGTTTTTAGCATGAGGGCATAAACTGTAAAATTTGATTCCCTATACTCCTGTCTAGGACTAAAGAGTAGTGTTAATTACAGTCAAGTTAGAGAAGATTGAGAACTTTTTTTTCCTTTCACTGGGATTTTGCAGTCAGTGCATACTCTTGTTTCAACAAAGCTATATTGCTTTGGAGAGTGAGGGTACTGTTTTCCTTACTGGTGTGACTCTAGTTTCTTTTACCTAGAAGTCTCATGACTTGCCTTGCCCTTGCAGTCTTAGGACTTGTACAGCTGAACTCTTTCTATGGGTTGTTTTCTTCCCAAGTTAGACTGGGGATTACTTGAGAGCGAGGATCATCTCACTTTTTAATATTTGTATCCTTAGTACTTAGCACAGTGCTTGATACATAGATGTCAAAGAAACAATTTTTCATTTTTTTCAAGTTTTTCATAGAATTATTTCTTTTCTTCTATAGTAGATGTTAATGCCATTGGTCTTCATAGTAGTCTTTTTTCAAATGCTCATCAACTTTGCTAAACTTCTGCATTTTCTTTTTCAATGAAAACCTGTGAGTCATACTTCCATTTAGCTCCCAAGTTGTGGTATCTTTAATAAGGAGAGACAATTTTTGGATCCATACAAGAAGACTATCCACATTTCAGTTTCCCCCCACCATGATTTCAATATGTTACAGATTGGCAAAAGAAATTTATATAAATGGGAATTTTTGGGGAGTCTTGCAGAAGTTGTAGTCAACATGTGAAGACTGGCAGACAACACAGAAAAAGTGTTTAGAAATGCTTAACCCACATTTAACATGGCACTGTAAATACCATAAAAAAGAAAAAAAAATAGACTTCTTTAGTATGAAGAGGGTCAAAAATTTTTATTCAGATTTTCCAGATTGTGAGGTTGCTGTACCTCTAATCCCCAGTGAAGTGGAACCAGGTCTCTTAAGTACCAGTTTTGACTTTCACTTGCTGATTCTGCCCTCTGTTTCTTCCTGTGAAATTTTTTTTGCATACTGACCTTGCAAATCTATCCAAAGTGTTGGAAGCCTTATTGTTTTTTTTTTTAAGTTCTGGATAAGAACAAATTTTTTCATACTGAAGAGTTGTACTCTCTGATGTCCCTTCCAGATCTCTGGCATGTGAATAAATGAATGAAGTAGTATTAATAAGTCCATACTCTGCCTCAAGCCTGGGGGTACAAATTCAAATACGAAGGAGAGATATTATTTGCTATCAAGGAGTTTATATCTTAATAGGGACAGATTTTCTGCTTAAGGGAGTGTTGGCCAGGGAAGAATAAAGTTACAGGAATAGTGAGTGGAACCATGGGCTATCAATATATCTAACCCTTCAAGAAATAATACTTATCTCGATTTGATTATAATTCCCAGAGTTAGAGATGGAAAGCCTGGAAGGATTGATATGCCTGAAAGTGGCATGGCAGAAGAGTTGGTACTGACTAGATGTAGAGAGCTATTATGTCTCAGCATGACCTTGGGATGGATATTCTACGTCTATATGGGAAGCTGCAGGAGATGAAACACGGCAGGAAAATCTGTGATGCTAGATGATCAGTCTATCAAAGCCCTCTATTTTTTCCAAATTGATGAGCCCTGTTGTATTGAATTTGCCTTCTCTTTGAAATTTCCTCCAATTTCTTTGTATATATTCTGCACATATATAGTTTTATGCATTCCATTAGAATGGGAACTTCTTAAGGGCAGGGAACATTTAACACAGTGCTTGGAACATAGTAAGTATTTAATTAATGCCTCCATATCAAGTCAATGACCTGACTTTTTATTTGTCTGCTAGGTGTTATAATCTATCTGAGGACAAGAACTATATCTTATTTAAACCTATTTCTTCACTCCAGGACTTTGCATGGGACATTGCTTAGAAGGTACTTGATGGATATTTATTCATTGGATCATAGAATTAAGGTTGGGTGAGACTTTAGATGTCATCAAATCCAATTCTCACCATTTTGCAGATAAGAAACTGAGTCCCAGAGTAATTTACCTGACTTGCCATGTGTTCAGAGTTGGATTTGGACCTGTGTCTTCCTGATTCTTAAGTTCAGTGCTCTGTTGAAAGGATGGAAACTGGGGAATTAATGCATTGTTGGTGGAGATGGGAACTGATCCAATCATCCTGGAGAGTTATTTGGAACTCTGCCAAAGGGCAATAAAATGGGCATACCCTTTGATCCAGCAATACCACCACTATATCTGTATCATAAAAAGGGGAAAAGACCCATATGTATAAAAATTTTATGACAGCTCTTTTTATAGTGTCAAAGAATTGAAAACTGAGGGAATGACTGAATGAATTGGAGTATATGAATGTGATAGAATAATATTGTTCTGTAAAAAATCATGGGTGGCCAGATTTCAGAAAAGCCTGGATAAACTGATGCTGAGTGAATGTGTGATGATCATCCATGATAGATTTAACTCTTCAGCAGTACAATAATCCAAGAAAATTCTAAAAGACTTGTGATAGAAAATAACATCCATATCCAGAGAAAGAACTATGCAGTTTGAATGCAGACCAAAGCATACTCTTTTCAATTTTTAAAATTTGTTTTATACTTTATACTTTTTTCCTCTCATGGTTTTTTCCTCTTTTATTTTGATTTTTCTTTCATAATATGACTAATATGGAAATATGTTTTACATAATTATACATGTATAACCTATATCAGATTATTCCCTGTCAGGGGAAGGGGTGAGGAAAGGAGGAAGGAAGAAAAATGTGGAACTTAAAATCTTGTTAAAAATGAATGTTGAAAGATATCTTTGCATGTGGTTGGAAAAGTAAATAAAAAGATTTATTAAAAAAAAGGACTGATACATGTAAAAACTTGCCCTCTTTCTTGTCTGTGATATGCTGTTTAGTTTATCTATAGTATACATTGTAGAGCATTTTTACAAAACTTCTTCCTAGACTAGAATAAATAAAATTTGACATTTCAAAATGAACTTGGGACAAATTTCTGCTTCTAAATGTGAAGGACTATAAAAATGTTCATTGTTCTGCCTTCTTTCCCAAACAGTCTCCAGAACTTTTGGCCCTACTTTTTATAAAGTCTTGGGTTATTAGAAATTACTGAATATGAAGCCATTTTTGTGTTCTCTTGGTTTGTATGTATCTACATGCGTTTGTAGATAAACAAATCACTTCTATTCAAAAACATTAATTCAGTTTTGGTTTTGTTGACCGATCAACCACACGTAGAGGAAATACAAATCCAGTTAAATTTATCATTTGGAAAAAAATTGTGAAGATGAAGTTTAGGAGGGTCTGAGAAAAGGGGAAACAAAGTTTGGAAGGAGTAGTTCAGTTCCTTTAGAAAGGGAACTTGCCATTACCTTGAGATCTGGTTACAAAACCAGGATTGCAATGTTATGTCAAACTTGGGGAGTAGGTCAGTCAGAATCAATACTCAGAGATCTTAACTGGGCAGGAAGCCAAAGTCAAGGATATAGTGTCCAGTTAAGGAGCAAGCAACGTGAGAGAGCCCAGACAGAAGTAGAGTCCAGATGTAGATGCTAGAGATTTTTTGAGCTGAAGGTCATCTTGGAGATCATCTGCTCCTGAATCCCTTATTTGTTTTGTCTCCACAATTCTCAATTTCATTTTAATGTATTGTAGTTTGCATGATATATAGCATGCTAACAATTCCCAGGGCTAGCATCCATATTTATATTACTCTACTCTTATTTTTCCTTTTTTCTGTAAAAATCTAGTGATTTAAAAAAATGATTTGTCATTGATTTTATTTCATATATCTTTCTATTTATTTTTCATATTCCTTCCTTCCAGGAAGAATTTCTACATATCTGACCTTTTCTTCTTTACTTCTCACATTGTCTAAGCCACTAATAAATCAGTTCAAATTATTTGTTCTGATTTTTGTTGTTCAGTCATGTCTGACTCTTCGTGATTCCATATGGATGTATTTTTTTTTTGGGCAAAAATACTGAAGTGGTTTGCTATTTGCATTTCCAGTAAAGGCAAGAGAGGTTAAGTGACTTGTCCAAGGTCACATAGCTAATGAATGTCTGAGGTCAAATTTGAATTCAGGTCTTCCTAACTCTAGACCCGACTGTCTACTCACTGAGTCATCAAGGTGCTTCTAAATTGACTTGTAGTGTTATCTAATTGTTTCATGTATGTCTCTTTCTTCCAACAAGACTATAAATGCCTAGTATGCCAATTAATTCTTGTTGAACTGAATTGAAGATTTGAATATTCTCTATTTTAAGATTTTCCCTAGAACTTTCAAAGCTTATTCTTTACAATGAAGATAATTTTGTACTTAGCTAATAAACATTTTATTTTTAATGTGTTTTAAAGTGTCTAAAAAAGGATATTTTTAAATTCACAGGTCAAACTCAGAAAATGAATCTTTCCAGTCAATAACAAGTGCCTTGGATAATTCTTTGGCTAAAGATCCTACTGCAGGTAAAGTTGGTTGTATGTGTGAAAATTATCTTAAAGGCTGCAGAATAATTAAGAATTTGGATTTTTTAATCAGAATAGTGATTAATATTGTTAATAGTTTGATATTTGGTCTTAATTATGAACAAATGCTACAAAACAAAAAAGACATAGTGATATTAATATTTTTGTTAAACTTATTCCTAATTGCATCTTGTTCTTAATGAACAATATCAAGTTAATTTTGCTTTCATGATATCTTTAACATTAAAATTTTGTTTTATCTTTCTGATTTAATAATGCCCTGCCATAATATAATCCTAAAATTATAGAATTTAGAACTGAAAGTAAACTTTAAGTATCATCTTATCCAATTTCCTCATATTACAGAAGAAAAAACTGAAGCCTCGAGCGAAGTCCTAAGGTAAAAAAACTGCAGGACTCCTTCAGGAGAAGGACTGTATTCCAATCTAGTTTTGGGTGTTTAAGGAAGGAGGAAAATTGCTGTACTTTGTTGTGAGAACTACATTTTTTTAAGAAGCTGGGGTCAGGGGGTGCAGGCATTTACCGTGCAAGTAAAGAGGAACCCACTTTCTCTAGTTGGCAGTATCAGCTACAGATTTTTCTAATGTAGGAATTTTCAACTATTTTTGTGTTATGGACCCCTTTTACAGTCTGATAAAGCAAGAATAATTTGTTTAAATGCATGCAGTAAAATATGTAAGATTACACAGGAAACAAAAAATATTGAATTATATTTTCCCCATTCAAGTTTATAGACTCCCTGGTATGCAAATGGTTAGGAAATTGTTGCTCCAGGGCATGGTGACACATGTAATCTCTTCTATTGAACTGGGCAGGCTGGGGCCAGTGAATTGTTTGAACTTGGGAGTTCTGAGCAGCTGTTAGGCTAAAACCAATTGGGTAGCTACACAATTTTTCATTAATTTGGTGAACTTCAAAGAATGTGGGACCAGCTTTCTACCTAAGTAGGGACTAATCAACCCCAGTTGGAAATGGAGATCAAAATTTCTATGCAGATGAGCAATGAGGATGGACCTTTGAAAGGCTACTGTACTTCACGTTTGAGCAAAATAGGAAGACCCATTCATGAAACTTTTTTAAAAAGAAAAAAAGATTTTACTGCTTCTGTTTCTTCCAAGAAGACCAGAAAGACTTGAAGTATGTCTCTATTACTAAGAATGATTTGAAGTTATGATTAAGGGCTTATATTTGTCAGATATAAAAGTACAGCTTATCCAACTAGTATAACATTTTGCTTATATATTTTTTGGTTCTCAAAAATAATTTTAACAATAACAGAATAGTCTGAAAAATCCAGTGTTCTCCTTCAACACAACATTGATCTTTATCCTCCTGTTCTTTTATAAAATAAATAAATGTTTTGATTCACTTCAAGCAGAATACTAAGATAAAGAGTTTCAAAATTAGGTGTTTTTTCAAAGAATTTGGCACTGTGTAGAACAAAGTTATTCCAATTTTGTCCTGGAACTTAATAGTTTAATCTTTATATAGCCCTTAAAAGTTACAATATGCTTTCTTGTTGGGAAGAGAGAGACATATCTACTACTGATATGTTTAGTGTTGCTTTTGGGGAGTAAGTCTGAAACAATTGTATAGTAGACTTGACATTCTGAAAAATAAAAATTGATTTCAGTTTGAATCTTAGTTAAGGGTATGGTATTTTAAAATAATTTTCAGTAATGCATTGGTTAGTGCTGATGAAAGAAAATATCATGGAACCAGGTTTAAAAATCTGAAAATTTTCTTGCCTGAACATTTAGAGAGTAAGTTACCATTTACTTCTTAAAGAAACTTGTGTTCTAAAACATAGATAAGTCTCATGGGAAAATATTGTTTTCATTCCCTGGCTAGAGATTATGAATTAACTTCTTAATAATGGGCAGCAAGGTGGTACAGTGGATAGAGTGTAGAATCTGAGTCAGGGGGACGTACTATGACTACTATTGTTTGATTCTGAGAAAGTCACTTAACTTTGAATTACCTCCAAAAAAAATGGACTTGGGTTTGAGAAAGAAAGGATTGGCTTCGATTGTGGATTTGCCTGTTTTACTAGATGACCTGAAGCAAGAGTTTCGAACTCTCTAAGAGTCTTAATTAAGAAAGAATTTGTCATCTATATTGGGAAAGAACTTGGACTAGATGACCTCTCTGATAACTCTGATGTTCTATGAATATGAACCTACATGTGACATTTTTATGTTATTTGAAAGTCAGTATATTGTAGGAAGTGAATTCAATTGACTTCATATTGTCTTAGATATTTAGTTGGAATAAAGATTCTGAATTTAATGTTATGAATTGAATAAGTCCTGAAAGGCATTTTTAAAGTATCTATTCAAAAACATTTTTTTTTTTGCAAGGCAATGGGGTTAAGTGGCTTTGTCCAAGGCCAGACAGCTAGCAAAAATATTTTAAATAAAATCCAGTAGAATATTGCCTATATTCAAAGTTGAGAGAACTCTAAGAGGTTAGAAAAATTGTTCATTCATTGAGACATAGATCATTTTAAGTCTCATGGGAAAATATTGTCTTCATTCCCTGGCTAGAGATTATGAATTAATTTCTTAATAATGGGCAGCAAGGTGGTACAGTGGATAGAGTGTAGAATCTGAGTCAGGGGGACGTACTATGACTACTATTGTTTGATTCTGAGAAAGTCACTTAACTTTGAATTACCTCCAAAAAAAATGGACTTGGGTTTGAGAAAGAAAGGATTGGCTTCGATTGTGGATTTGCCTGTTTTACTAGATGACCTGAAGCAAGAGTTTCGAACTCTCTAAGAGTCTTAATTAAGAAAGAATTTGTCATCTATATTGGGAAAGAACTTGGACTAGATGACCTCTCTGATAACTCTGATGTTCTATGAATATGAACCTATATGTGACATTTTTATGTTATTTGAAAGTCAGTATATTGTAGGAAGTGAATTCAATTGACTTCATATTGTCTTAGATATTTAGTTGGAATAAAGATTCTGAATTTAATGTTATGAATTGAATAAGTCCTGAAAGGCATTTTTAAAGTATCTATTCAAAAACATTTTTTGGGTTTTTTTTTTTTTGCAAGGCAATGGGGTTAAGTGGCTTTGTCCAAGGCCACACAGCTAGCAAAAATATTTTAAATAAAATCCAGTAGAATATTGCCTATATTCAAAGTTGAGAGAACTCTAAGAGGTTAGGAAAATTGTTCATTCATTGAGACATAGATCATTTTAATTAGTAATTATAGTTGGAGCTGTCAAAGCTAAAATGACATAATTAAAATTTCAATAGATTCTGAGAAATACAATACTTATTTACACAGTACTATCTGAAAATGTTTCCTTCCTCTATTTCTTAACTTACTTTGAGTGTTAGGCAGTGATTTCTGTTTGAAATTAATTATTAAGTTGACCTTTTGAATTTGTTCTGAATAATTCTATATTTTACTTCTTGACAGGCTAATTTTTCTTCCTTTAAACATATAATGTAGTAAAGTCCAAAAGCTGCATATTACAAATTGTTTGATTTTTGGCAAAGTAGCTTCAATAAAATCTCAAAGGACTTTTTGAATTTGAGCACTTGCCCAAAGGTTAAATAATAGCATCTTGGGCATCCTAAATATTAGATGAATTAGTCCTCAGAGATTAAGAATTTATAGGTTTTGATAGGTTTAATATAAGAGCTAAGTTCTGTGACTAATTGGAGTGCCACAAGTTTGTGATAAATGATGTTCTGTTTTCTCCCACTGCTTGACTTGTCTTACTAATTCCCTCCATTGGATGTTTATTATTATTATTTTTTTTTGCTGTTAGACTTTTCCCTTGACAATTTTTCTGTTATTCTGCAGGATGGAATATAGGCTTCCTTTCTCTTTTGGACCCTATTATGCTATCTTTGAAAAGTGCATATATCATTCTTTCAATTTTTTAAAAAGATATTTAAAACCAAAAACAAAAACATGGGAATCATCATAGGGAAATGTATAAGAATTCATAACAAAAGAAAAAATTGCAAAGTTATATTAACGGGCCAATTTTGATCTAAGGGAAAAATAGGCATTTATTTTCCTTAGCCACATTCCATTAGATCCCTAAAGATCCCCTTTCTCCAGTTTTTTCCCCTAGAACCCTTCAGGTTTGTCTGAATTAAAAGCTGTATCACATATTGAGTTTTCTAATTGTAAATTTGACTGCTAGTTTCACCCAGATTTGTTTTTTTTTTTAGGTTTTTTTTTTTTTTGCAAGGCAAATGGGGTCAAGTGGCTTGCCTAAGGCCACACAGCTAGTCAATTACTAAGTGTCTGACTGGATTTGAACCCAGGTACTCCTGACTCCAGGGCTGGTGCTTTTTCCACTGTGTCACCTAGCCGCCCCCAAGATTTGTGTTTTCTTTAAGAATTTGTTTCTTAGAATTTGACTTGTGGGAAGCACCTTTTAAGTGAACCTGCAAAGGTTTCTCTCCTGGGCTTCAGAACTGATTTATATTTCCTTTCTTCTTCCTCCTAGAAGCTTTGATGAGTCTAGCTCCTAGTAAAATTTGACACCCTTGACCCATTCTTTTTCCTCCTAGTTGGTTTTCCAGAAGCAATCCATAAGCCAATTTCTGAAGTTGATTCTTTTCTTTAGGTGAAATCTACTTTCTCCACTTATTGCTTCCGTTCATTCATTCCCCTTTATAGGACGGTTGTTTTGATAACTTCTTTTGATTTACTCTGAAATCTCATATCTATTCCCTGTGCAAGCTCCTGGTAGATTTCACTTTAGTTCCTTTTTTTAACCTACTATTGGAACTTAATTTCTACTTTGTGCTTTGAATACTGGTCTGATTTTTGGTAATGGCAGAGCCAAGAAGAGGATAGAATTAAATTTTGTGCTTAGCAAAAGAATGGGTTAGGGGAATAAGTTCTCCTTAATTCTCTGCTCTTCTTTTGCTATCTTCTGGGACTCTGCTACTCAAGTTTAATAGTTTTCTAGAATCTTCTTTTAATGTTATAATAGAAAAATAGGCTATACCTAATATTCTAAGAATCTTAGAGCTAGAAAAATTCCTACATATGAATATGTTAACTTTTTCATTTGCCATCTAAAGCAGTTGAAACCCAGAAAGATTGTCAGAGATTATGCAGTTGCTTATTGGTAGAAATAGAAAGAAATTAAGAATCAATAATTATCTTCCACCAGTAATAATAATAATACTTCAATTTTATATAATACCTTTGCTTTAAAAAGAGTTTCTCTCACAATAACCCTAAAGAGAAACTGTGGTAGCTATTATTATCCCCATTTTATAGATGAGGAAACTGAGGTTCCAAGGTGTTTTGTGATTCATCCAAGTTCATAAAACTGGTATGTGTAAGTTGAACAGGTCTCTCTTTAATTCCAGGAGACATATTTTGCAGTCATCAAATCACAGTTATGTTGTTTAAACTTTAATATGTTTGTCATTTTTTGTAATTAGAGACTAACTGCATTTTTGCTTTAACTTTGCCCCTCTAGCTATCATCAGTGGCTTGCCATTTAAAATAGTCATATTTTTCTGTTAAAAGATGCCAGAAAAATAAATTTTTTGAGCGGAGAGGAAATTTTTCATTACTGGGTAACTCTTCCCTCTAAAAACCTTTCAAACAAAATCCCAGAAGGTTCTAAATAAATATCAATACTACTTTGACTTGGTTTCTTGGAGGAAAAAAAACAGATTTAAATTGCCACTTAACTTGTTAACTGATCAGACTAGATTGTAAATTCCATGAGGGAAGGAACTCTGACAATTATCTTTTTTTATTTTCTTCAGTACCTAGCACAGTGATTTGTACCTAGTAAGTGCTTAATAAATCATTTTGATTTATATTTAAATAAAGATATTTTTAGGCAGGAAACTTGAGTCCAAATAATGATGCCATGAAGAAATATTTTCTTTTTTTTCTTTTTTTTTAGGTTTTTGCAAGGCAATGGGGTTAAATGGCTTGCCCAAGGCCACACAGCTAGGCAATTATTAAGTGTCTGAGACCGGATTTGAACTCAGGTACTCCTGACTCCAGGGCCGGTGCTTTATCCACTGTGCCACCTAGCCGCCCCAAGAAATGATATTTTCAAGATCATTTTAATTCCTACCTGTGACATTTTCTAGTTTTGTGACTATGAGCAAATAACTTTGCTTCTCATTTCCTTATCTTTAAAATAAGGGAGTTGGACTGGAGGACTTTTGTTGTTATTGCTATTCTTGAAGAGAGCCTGTGGCATCAGGAAGGTGATATCTTGACTTCCATGTGAATTGGATTTAAGTGAGGCAGAACTGAACAAAGGCATCAGTCTCACTCTCTCCTCCAGGCACATCTGTGTCCAGTGGCAAGACATTGATCAAGGTACCATGGAGATGACTTACGATACTGTGAGAGATCTTGGCAACATCCATGGAGGCAAAAGATAACCTACCTTGCCTTCGCAAAAAACTCATTCTGGGAGGGGGAGATCCTTAGAATTTCTGGTTGGAACAGAAATCATGGCTTTCTATACTTACTTTGAGCCTTCAAAACCTAAACAATGAACAAAGTGAGACTTGAGTTGAGGCTTATTGTTGGCCCTTCAGTGAGTGCCAGAGTGATTTGGGTTTAAAGGCTTAGTCAGGTAGCTCCATTTGAATCCCAGTGGGATTTATTAGAGCTCCATTTTTTATTTCAAAAAATCATAAGTGAAAACTATATGAATCAAAATTAATTGTCCCAGTTTTTCGGGGAAAAATGATAGAATAATTACTTAGAGAAAAAACGTAACCCCCAAATCCCCAGGTACTTGTGAGGTATAAGTGATCAAAATATTTATTCCTTTGAATGAAGAACCCAGGGGTAGCTAGGTGGCACAGTGGATAGAGCACTGGCCTTGGAGTCAGGAGGACCTGAGTTCAAATCTAGCCTCAGACACTTAATAATTACCTAGCTATGTGGCCTTGGGCAAGCCACTCAACCCCTAAAAAAAAAAAGAATGAAGAACCCACTTGTAAGGGTATAATTTGGAAAAGGGAAAAGAATAGGAGAAGGAGGGAAGAGGAAAAAGGGGAGGAGAAAGAGACAGGAGGAGGATCTTCTGGTAATGTGGTTAAGTGACTTGCCCAAGGTCACATAGCTAGGTAATTATTAAGTGTCTGAGGTGAGATTTGAACTCAGGTCCTCCTGACTCCAAGGCCAATTCTCTATCCATTGCGCCACCTATCTGCTCTATTATACTTATCTCAAATAAAAGAAAAAATATATATAAAACACTTGGCAAACTTTAAGGTGATATACAAATCTCACCTATTTAATAATAATAATAATAATGACCAATAGCCATTAAAATTTTAGTCTTAAATATCTTGGGTGTGGAAGGAGGAAAGATATGGTGAAATAATGTTCCTTATTTGTATCTGTATAATCAAAACACTTCAAAACAGTTTTCTGGATTGACATGTGATTACTTGAAAGCTGGGATTTATTTGCGAGGGCAACTTCTAGTGTGGCCTTTTTCCTCCACTAAAGAAGCTACAACCTGTCTATCATTTATTTTCTTTTTAGGTTTTTGCAAGGCAAATGGGGTTAAGTGGCTTGCCCAAGGCCACATAGCTAGGTAATTATTAAGTGTCTGAGGTCGGATTTGAACTCAGGTACTCCTGACTTCAGGGCTTGTGCTCTATCCACTGCACCACCTAGCCGCCCCTATCACTTATTGATCAAGTCGTGAAGCATTTATTAAGTGCCTTCAAAATGGTAGACACAATATTAAGGGTTAGGGATACAAAGAAAGGCAAAAAATATATTCTCTGTCCTCAAGTTGCTCACAATCGAATTGAGGAGACAACTTGACAAACACTTTATAAAAAAAATGTCTATATATATCTCTATTTATCTATCTATCTATCTATTTATGTCTCTATAGATATCCATACACACATATGTGTAGTAAAGTGGGATATAAAAGGAAAGATATATATATATATGTATATATGTACATATTTGTGATAAAGTGGCTATGTAAAATGGAAGAAGAAGCTAGCATTTAGGGGACTGGGATAGGCTTATTTTCAGAAGGGGTAATTTTAACTGAGACTTGAAGGAAGCCAGGAAGTGGACACTAGAAGGGAGAGTATTCCATGCATGGAAGACAGTCGAAATGCCTAAGGTCAAGAGTTGGAGGATTTTACATGAGGAACAGCAAGGAGGCTAGTGACACTGGATCATAATGCAAGGGGCATAAGATGTAAGAGACTGGACAGTTAGTAAGGGGCCAGGTTATGAAAGGCTGTATAAATCAAACAAGAAAATTTTATATTTGATTCTAAAGGCAATAGGAACTCACTAGAGCTTATTACATAGCTGGTGATGTGGTCAAAGTACTTTAGGAAGATAATTTTGATAGTAGAGGGGAGGATAGACTAGAGTGGATAGAGATGAGGGAAATTGAGATGAGTAGAATTGGGGAAAGATAATGAATTCAGTTTTTGATATGTTGAGTTAAACTGTCTATGGAACATCTAGTTTAAGATGTGCAGGTGGAGATGAGTGGAAGTCAAGAGAAAGTAGGACTGAATAAATGGATCTAAGAATCATCATTGAAGTAATTGAATTCATGGGGACTCATAAGATCACTAAAAATATCACACAGAGGGAGAAAAAAGGATAAAAGCTTGGTGGACACCCATAGTTAGCATTGGATAAAGGAGTTTGAGAAAAAAAAAACATTCAGACAGGTAGGAGAACTAGGAAAGAGCAATATTGTGAAAACCAAGAAAGACTGTAAAATAAAAGAGGGTGATAGACATTGTCAAAGGCTACAAAGTCCAGAAGGATGAGAATTGAGAAAAGTCCTTCAGGTTTGTCAATTAAGACATTATTGGAAAATTTGAAGCCAGCTATTTCAGTTGTATGATTAAATTAGAAGACAAGCTGAAGAGAGTGAGAGGAAAGGAAGTGAAAACACCCATTGTAGATGACCTCATCAAGGAATTTAGCCACGAGGAGGAAAAAAAATGTAGGATGATAGGGATTTTTGAAGAAAGAGGAAGAGAATGGTATGTTTGTATGTAGGAGGAGAGATGCTGCCAATATGCAGGAAGAAATTGAAGGTTAGTGAGAAAATGGGAGTAATAGAATGAGTAATCTGCTACAGAGGAGGGATTTTAGAGAGTTCCTTTAGGCAGATAGGTAGTGATCTGGGGTTCTGAAAGTAGTAGAAGTCATTTGAATCCAGGTCTTTTTTGACTTGAGCCCAGTATTTTAATTCAGTGTATTCACATGATCTCTATTGCTTAACTATAAATAAATTAAAATCCTAGAACTTATTTAGTTTCCTTTGTTTATATATGGGGAAATAGCGTTTATATTCTTTCAAGATATGATTTAATTTAAATATACTTACCATTATAGGTTGTTAAAAGCTTGTCAAATTCATAACATCCAGTCAATAGGATAAATCAAAGTAGAAAAGATGAAATACTTTTTTCTTTCAAGTTTTCTTTTTTGCAAGGCAGTAGGGTTAAGTGATTTGCCCAAGATCACATAGCTAGGTAATTATTAAGTGTTTGAGGCTATATTTGAACTCAGGTCCTCCTGACTCCAGGGCCGGTGCTCTATTGTGCCCCATGTTTCAAGTTTTTACTAAAGAAATGAAATATTTATTTTCCTCCATTTTTGGAAAATAAGTTCATTTTAAACCTGCTTACTGTAGACATAATTGGGATCTTGATTTTAACAGAATAGTGACTTGGCTTATATAGTTTTTTTCTTCTCATAACATATCAAACAAGTGACATGTTAAGGAGTAGAACTAAAAGAACTGTTTTTTAATTTTGTGATTTTTGTGTTGTTTCCATTTCCATTGCATTGACCTTGTAAGTCAACTTTCTCTTTTTAGACTTATATTTATTTTTGATTATTATCATCAAATTTTATAACTAGATGAGAGTTCAGAAAGCCCAACATCTTTTCATTTTTTTCTGAGGTAATAGGCCAGCATCAACAGTAGAGCCAGAACTGGATCATAGAACTCTTGACCTCAGACCTTCTCTCTAGCAGAGCGCAATTGTCATTAACTTTTATTCCTGGCATGATCCAAATCAAAATTTCAAATTGAATATATATTTACCTTAATAGTATTTTATTTTTTCATTACATGTAGATAGTTTTCAGCATTCGTTTTTGTAAAAATGTTTCCCTCCTTCCCATAACCTACCCCCTCCTTAAGAAAGCAAGCAATCTGCCATAGGTATTACATGCACAATAAAGTTACACATATTTCCAAATTAGTCATATTGTGAAAGAAGAGTCAGGACAAAAGGGAAAAATCATGAGAAAAAACAAAAGACAAATGACAAAACTGGAAATAGTTCACTTTGATCTGCTTTCAGATTCTATAACTCTGTGTTTGGATGGCATTTTCCATTACAAATTTCAAATTTATTATTTAAATATTAACTCAGTTTGCTAGAATATGGTGTTTTGAGATCATGATTGAGAATTTGAAACCCCTAAAAGTCATCCATATTTTCTTGGAATATAAAAACTATTCAGAAATGGGTGGTACTGGTCAGAGTATGAGGATGGATTCATCAATACTACAAGATATACAACTCATTACTAATACTGACTATTAATAACAAATACGATGAATTCTAATTATTGCAGGTACAGGGAACTAAGTAATGTTTTTTCTATTGGGATTTTCTCTGAATTAAGGCAACATTTTTTCACTCCAAATTTCCTTCCCCATTTTTCTACCTCTGTACCTTGCCAGTAAAAAAAACACACATTGTAAAAGTTAACAACTATGAAATATTTATTATTTTGCTTTCTTATCTCCATAGAGATATATTCTTGGACTTGGAGTACATTGTGAAACATACACATTTCCAGAGTTCCACACAATCTCTTTTGGATAGTTGGGATTCTGATTAGCATTTTAAGGAATCCTATCCTTCATGGTCTGTAAGGAAGAAGATTTTTATTGTTATAGCCCTAAGATAACCTTTATTCTTACCTCTCTTCTCAGGAAAGATATACACAAAATAAAAACACAACGGTATAAAATCTTTGACATTTTTTTTCTGGATCTACTATTTCATCTGTGTAGAATAAGGATTTTTTTTAAAATTGTTTTTCACAGACTCCTCTGACAGTCTTCTGAAACCTATGGACCTCTCAGAATCATGTTTTTTTTTTTTTTTTTTTTTTTTTGCAAGGGCAAATGAGGTTAAGTGGCTTGCCCAAGGCCACACAGCTAGGTAATTATTAAGCGTCTGAGACCGGATTTGAACCCAGGTACTCCTGACTCCAGAGCCAGTGCTTTATCCACTATGCCACCTAGCTGCCCCTAGAATCATGTTTTTAAAGACAAAAAATGCATAGGATTAAAGGAAAAAAATTACAGAGAAATACAATTATGAAAATATTTTAAAAACATCAAATTCATGGATCCCAGGTTACTGGTATTGAGGCAGCTAGATGGCATAGTGGGTAGAGCACTGGTCCTGGAATCAGGGGTACCTGAATTCAAATCCGGTCTCAGATGCTTAATAATTACTTGTGTATCCTTGGGCAAGTCAATTAACCCCACTGCCTTGCAGAAAGTAAAAAAAAAAAAAAAGAATTCCTGTTAAAGAGAGCTTACTAAAAGCAGTGTAAATAAGCATTTGTTCTTCAATTTACAGTCTAGAGAGTTCTTTGGACACTGTGACTTGCCAAGTATCTTTCAGAAACAGGATTTAAACCAAGTTTCTTCCTACTGTTAAAATCTCAGTGCTACTCTATTTCATGATAATATTTTGTTAATTTAGAACAAATACAATTATGGACAGATTTTCTAACACCTACAGCTATTTGAAGAAGTTTTGTGAGATCTTTTTGGAATAAGAGAAGGAAACAAGAATTTATTAAGTGCCTACCATATGCTATGTACTGTGTTAAGTGCTTTATAAATATTATTTCACTTGATTGAGGTAGCAAAAATTGATGAAAAATGGCATTAGGAATCCTGACTTCAACTTCTGGTTTACTAAGTTATCCGTCCTCTTTGGGCTTCAGTTTCCTCACCTATAAATATAAGGGGTTAGACTAAATGAACTCAATTCTCTTCCTGCTTGACTCATTTGCAAAATGAATCTTAAATATGAATATGAATTAATCAAGTAGAAGTTCATAATTTTACATGGTGATGTTAGCATATTATGACATTTTAATGAACTATATTCTTTAAAGTGTATCTTGTTTTTCAGTAATTTTTGGTGAAGATGTTGCTTTTGGAGGAGTCTTTAGATGTACCGTTGGCTTACGAGACAAATATGGTAAGTTTTCTTTGTGTTTATTTTCTTTGCGTCTATTTATGAAGGACTCCCAAGGATTTTCAGGATTCAACTCATGTGAAATAGAAAAATAATAATGAAGTTAATTTCTTTGAATTTCTACTTTTCACTGTCAGGTCTTCCTCATTTCAAAATTGAACTACTTCTACAACCTCTTATAATAGCAGGAGATTACAACTAGATCCCAGAATGGTATTTTTTTTTTAGGTTTTTGCCAGGCAAATGGGTTTAAGTGGTTTGTCCAAGGCCACACAGCTAGGTAGTTATTAAGTGTCTGAGGCTGGATTTGAACACAGGTACTCCTGACTCCAGGTCTAGTGCTCTATCCACTGCACCACCTAGTTGCCCACAGAATAGTACTTTTTAAAAACAATTTCCCTCCTATCACTTCCCTGCTCAAGAATCCTATTGTCCATTGTAGCCATTCTAAATTCCCTAGTGTAGCATTTAAACTGTACTCTTATTTGTCTATTCCTTTCCTTCTCAGAATTCATTTTGTTATTCTTCTTAGTTAAACCTTTTGCATGAGTCAGGTAATCCTTTATATTCTCTACATGCACAGTTTCTCTGCTTTTGACTTTTGTTTCTTCTTCCTCTGACACTTCATATTTTTCCAAAGATGAAAGATCTTTTTTTTTTGGTGATACATACTTATCTTGCTCTGAAGTTTAGATTGCATTGTAGGATCCCTTTCTTGACATCTCTAATCATTTAATGGGGGCTAAAGGGTGTGTGTGCGTGTGTGTGTAAATACATATACATACACAAATACATATATATATATATATATATATATGCAAGTATATGTACATATATGAGCAAATGCAAGCATTATGGATACCAAGAGAGAAACAAATTATCTTTACTCTTACATTTTACTTCTGATGGACCTGTAATCTCATCACTGTAGGGATGCTCAGGGAGGAACTCTTTCTACCAATATAGATTGGAAACTGCTCAGTATAGTCTTAGAAAATCACCTAGGGCTCTGAGAAATTAAGTGACTTTTTCACAATTTTACAGCAAGGTTTTTTTCAAAATTTTTTTCAGATTCTGAGGATAGCTTTCTTTTTATTGTACTAACTTTCTCCCTGAGCTTACAGTTTTTTTAGTTTTTTTTTTGGCAAGGCAATGGGGTTAAGTGGCTTGCCCAAGGCCACACAGCTAGGTAATTATTAAGTGTCTGAATCTGGATTTGAATTCAGTTACTCCTGACTCCAGGGTTGGTGCTCTGTCCACTGCACTACCTAGCTGCCCCTGAGCTTACATTTTAATGTAAACATTCTTCCACATCAAAGTCTTAGAAAGTTAGAAAGAATAATCTTTATTTCTTGCACTTTCCTTATCAACCACTTCTTTTTTTTTAATTTAGTTTTTCACTTTGGTTTTAAAATTATTTAATATTTTATTTTCCCTAAGTTACATGTGAAAACAGTTTATAACATTCTTTAATAAATTTTTGGGTTCCAAATTCTTTCCCACTTCCTCTCATTGAGAAGAAAAGCAAATCAATATGGGTTATCCATGTAGTCATGTAAAACTCATTTCCATTTTAGTTGTGTTTTGAAAGGAAATTATAGACCAAAAAAAAGTCCAAGGGAAAATAAAGTGAGATAGTATTATTTGATATGCATTCAGACTCTATCAGTTCTTTTCTGAAGGTGGATAATATTTTTTATCAGAAGTCCTTCACAGACATTTCTTGGATCTTTGTATTGCTGAGATCATGGTTGATCATCATATAATGTTACTGTTGTTATGAATAGTGTTCTCCTGATACTTCTCATTTCATTTTGCATCAGTTCATGTAAATCTTGTTAGACCTTTTTGAGAGCATTCTCCTCATCATTTCTTTCTTTTTTAATAGATGGGTATTCTTTAATAATGAAAACAAACAAAGCTAAGCACCAATTACTTAGATTTTTGTTGACTACATTACAGCTATTTAAAGAAAAAAGGTGTGGTCTGATGGCAAAGAATGTTATGTTTGAGGAAACCACTGAGAAATGTGTTATGATACTCATCATTTCTTAAAGCACAGTAGTATTCCATCGCAATCATATACTGCAACTTGTTCAGCCATTCCCAATTGATTGAGAACCCTTCATTTTACAATTCTTTGCCACCACTAAAAGAACTGTTATAAATAATTTTGTAGAAATTTTGTAGAACTCTTTTTCCTTTTTTGTTTTTTTTTTTATCTCTCTTGAGAAAGAGACCTAGTAGTAGTAGTATTGCTGGGTCAAAGGGCATGCATGGTTTTATAGTCCTTATTCCAAATTACTCTACAGAATGGTTGAATCATTTCACAACTCCACCAATAGTGCATTAATGTCTTACTATTTCCAAATTTCCTTTAACATTTATTATTTTTCTTTTCTGTCCTGTTAGTCAATCTAATAGATATGAGAAAGTACTTCAGAATTATTTTAATTTGCATTCTACACTTAAATATTAATTAACTCCTTTCTTCTATCAGTAATGATTCAGAACATTTTTTCATATGAATATAGATAGCTTTATTACTTTGTCTAGAAACTTCTGTTCATATCTTTTTTTTTTTTTTTAGTTTTTGCAAGGCAAATGGGGTTAAGTGGCTTGCCCAAGGCCACACAGCTAGGTAATTATTAAGTGTCTGAGACCGGATTTGAACCCAGGTACTCCTGACTCCAAGGCTGGTGCTTTATCCACAATGCCACCTAGCCGCCCATATCTTTTCTTTCAGTTGAGGAATGGTTCTTAATTTTTTACAGATTTGGTTCAGTTCTCTGTATCTTGAGAAATGAGGAATTTATCAGAAAAAACTCTGTAAATATTTTTCACAGTTGTGATTACTTACTGTGTATTTCCCTCCATTCCTATTTTTCTACTTACTTATCCTACTCTATTTCTCCTTTTACCCTGTCCTCTAAAGTATTTTGTTTCTGACTACTGCCTCCATCAAGCTGCTCTCTCTTTTATCAGTCTCTTTCCTCCCACCTCCTTTCTCTTCTTCTCTCCTTCTCTTCCTACTCTCCCATAGGGTATGATAGATATTATTCCCAAGTGTGTATGTTATTCTCTTTTTGAACCAGTTCTGATAAAAGTAAGATTCATGTATTCCCTTAATTTCCCCCATTTTCCCCTATTCTAAAAGCTTTTTTATGTCTTTTTTACAATGAATTCATTTATTTATTTATTTTCACATTATTACAATAGTCTGGTTGTAAAAGTAAACTTAACCCCCCCCAAAGATAGAGAAACCTTAAGAAAAATAAAGAGAAAAAATTATATCTCAGTTTGTGTTCAGATACCATCAGCTCTATCATAAGTTCATCAGAGAAGTTGCTTCAATATTTTTTTCCCACAGTTTATATTGCTAGATATTTTTCCCTCTATCCTATTCCTCCCCAGCCCCATTTATTCTTTTTTTTCTCTCCTTTCCCTCTGTACTTCCTCAAAAGTGTGTTACTCTCCCATCATCTTCCCTCTCTTTTTTCACCTACACACCCCTTTCCTCCCATTCCCTCCACCTGTCCCTTTCTCCTCTCCTTTTTTCTCTCTAGGGTAAGATAGAATTCTATACCCTACTGAGTGTGTATATTATTTCCTCTCTAAGCCACATCTGATGAGAATTAAGGCTCATTCGTTCTCCCTCACCTTTTCCCCCTTCCCCTCCATTGCAGAAGCTTTTTCTTGCCTCTTTTACATGAACTATCTTAACTCATTCTACTTTTCCCTTCCCTTTCTCCCCATACATTCCTTTCTCTTCCATTAACTCCCATCTTTAAAATATATTAATCTTCATTTTTAGCTCCCTCCTGTACCTTGAACTATATATGTTTCTTCTAACTGCTCTAGTAAATGAGAAGATTCATCTGAGTTATCAGTATCATCTTCTCAGGCAAGAATACAAGCCCTTCAACATCATTAAATCCCTCATAATTTTCCTTTCCCATCCACCCTCTCTATACTTCACCTGAGTCCTGTACTTGAAGATCAAACTTTCTGTTCAGCTCTGTTCATTTCAACAGGAAAGTTTGTTTCAATGTTTATGTAGTTTTCCTCTGAAAGAGCATGTTCAGTTTTGCTAGGTAGTTGATTCTCGGTTGTAAATTAAAACTCTTTTGCCTTCCAGAATATCATATCTCAAAATCTATGAGCCCTTAATGTAGATGCTGTGTAATCCTGACTGTAATTCCATGATATTTGAATTGGTTCTTTTTTGAACTGCTTGTAATATATTCTCTTTGACTTGGGAGTTCTGGAATTTGGCTGTAATAATCCGAGGACTTTTTATTTTGCTATCTCTTTCAGGAGGTGATTGGTAGGTTCCCTCAATTACTATTTCACTTTCTGTTTCTAGGACATCAGGACAGTTTTTCTGGAGAATTTATTTAAAAAATGAAGTCTAGCTTTTTTTTTTCCTGATCATGACTTTAGGCATCCCAATAATTTTAAAATTATCTCTCCTGGATCTATTTTCCAGGTCAGTTGTTTTTCCAGTGACATTTTCCACAACTTTATCTAGTTTTTCATTGTTTTGATTTTGTTTTATTGTTTCTTGATTTCTCATAAAGTCATCAGCTTCCCTTAGCTCCATTCTACATTTGAAGGAATTATTTTCTTCACAGAACTTTATTATCTCCTTTCCCATCCCAGTTCTGCCTTTTAAGGCATTCTCTTCCTCATTTATCTTTTTTTTTAAATATTTATTTGTTTTCATCCATAAGCACTGTATATTTTTAATTTACAAAATTTACTTCCATCCTCCCTTTCCACCCCCCTCACTTTAGGGGCAAACACTCAGGTTAGCATTGCATATACATATTTTTGATAAACATGTTTATATATTAATCACTTTTGATATGAGGAATTAGGATTAAGGGACAATTTTTAATTAAGAGATAATTTTTATAAGATGTTCATCAGATTCTGAAGTGTTGGTTTTTCTTTTTTCTTTCTTTTGTTTTGTTTTTCTTCCTCTGGATGGGGATAACATTGTTCACAGTCACTCTAATAGGGTTGTCCTATTTTTCTGAACTGCTGAGTGAAGTTGCTTCCTTTAAGGTTGGTCATCTCACAATGCTGTTAATGTGTACATTGTTCTCTTGGTTCTACTCCCTTCATTCAGCATCTCAGACCTGCATCTGAGTATGGGTAAAGCAACAGAGTCCTGCCCCAGGGATATTGGAAAGACCTCTGCAGTCTCCTCCATTCCCCTTACCATCTGTAGACTGAGCACTAGGGAAGCAGCTGCTAGATGGCTCCCTAGGCCTACTTCTGGATCCCAGACTGGGACTGTGGTGAGGCCTGTACTGGCCTGGGCTCTGTGCTTAATCTGGTGTGGCAGAGTTTTCCTGTTGACCTTCCATGTTGTCCTTGGCAATTCCTGAGCTAAGAGGTCTGGAAAACTCCCTGCTGCCATGGACTCAAGAGCCCCCAGAGACCCAGGTGCCCTGCCAGCAGTTCCTGGGAGTCTAGATGCTAGAGTCTAGAGCCAATTCACTGGCAGGGCTGTGCTGTGCTGTCGCCCTTTCCAACCTTGGTGGAAGTCTTGGACTAGAAAATTGATTCACCCAGTCTTTCTGTGGGTTCTGATACTCTAGAATTTAGTTAGTCAAAATTTTAAGGCATTTGGAAGAGGAAAGCTCTTTGAGGAAGAGCTTCTGGTAATTCCTGCCTCTACTTTACCATCTTGGCTCTGCCCTTTCATGTCTTGTTTGTGTGAGATAATTTATTCTTTTCTCCCTCTCCTTTTCCCATTCTCCCATACATTCTTCTTTTTCACCCCTTTATTTTTTTAGATAATTGTCCCATCAAATTCAACTGATACCCATGCCCTTTCTATGTATACTCCATCTAACTGCCCTAACACAAGGAAAAGTCTTAGAACTTGCAAGTATCATCCTCTCACATAGGAATATAAATAGTTTAACCTTATTGAATGTCTTCTGATTCATTTTCCATGTTTACCTTTTTATGCTTCTTTTGATTTTTATATTTGAAAGTCAGATTTTTTAAAATTCAATTTTGGTCTTTTTACCAGGAATGCTTGAAAGTAGTCTATTTCATTGAATATCCATTGTTTTCTCCTGAAGGATTATACTTAGTTTTGTTGGGTAGGTTATTGTTGATTGTAATCCTAGCTCTTTTGCCCTCCATAATATCATAATTTTAGCCCTCTTATCTCTTTTTTTAATAAAAGAAAGATTTTATTTACTTGAATTTTACAGTTTTTCCCCTGATCTTGCTTCCCTCCCCCATTCCCCCCCACAGAAGGCAGTCTGTTAGTCTTTACATTGTTTCCATGGTATACATTGATCTAAGTTGAATGTGGTGAGAGAGAAATCGTATCCTTAAGGAAGAAAAATAAAGTAAAAGAGATAGCAAAATTACATAAGATAATGGTATTTTAAAAAATTAAAGATAATAGTCTTTAGTCTTTGTTCAAACTCTACAATTCTTTCTCTGGATGTAGATGATGTTCTCCATCGCAGATATCCCAAAATTGTGCCTGATTGTTGCACTCATGGAATGAGCAAGTCCATCGAGGTTGATCATCACCTCCATGTTGTTGTTAGGGTGTACAGTGTTCTTCTGGTTCTTCTCATGTTGTTCAGCATCAGTTCATGCAAATCCTTGCAGGCTTTCCTGAATTCCCATCCCTCCTGGTTTCTAATAGAACAATAGTGTTCCATGACATGCATATACCACAGTTTGTTAAGCCATTCCCCAATTGTAGGACATTTACCCAATTTCCAATTCTTTGACAGCACAAGCAGGACTGCTATGAATTTTTTTGTACAGGTGATGTTTTTCCCATTTTTCATAATCTCTAGGGTGTAGATCCAGTAGTGGCATTGCTGGATCAAAGGATTAAGGTTGAATGAGTTCACAACTCCACCAACAATGTATTAGTGTCCCAGATTTCCCGCATCCCTTCCACCATTGATCATTGTCCTTTCTGGTCATATTGGCCAGTCTGAGAGGTGTGAGGTGGCACCTCAGAGAAGCTTTAATTTGCATTTCTCTAATAATTAGTGATTTAGAGCAATTTTTCATATGACTTTGGATAACTTTGATTTCCCCATCTGTAAATTACCATTTGTCAATTGGGGGAATGTTTTGGGTTTTTTTTTTTATTTGACTTCAGTTCTCTGTGTAGTTTAGAAATGAGTCCTTTGTTGGAAATACTGGTTGTAAAAATTGTTTCCCAATTTACAATTTCTTTTGATCTAGGTTACAAGTGGTTTTATCTGTGCAAAAGCTTTTTGAATTTAATGTAATTAAAATTGTCTAGTTCGTTTTTAATGATATTCTCCATCTCTTCCTTTGTCATAAACTACTTCCCTTTCCATAGATCTGACAGGTAAACTATGTCTTGATCACCTAGTTCCCTTATATTGTTTTTTATGTCTAAATCCTGTATCCGTTTTGATCTTATCTTGGTATAGGATGTGAGGTATTGGTTTAATCCAAGTTTCTGCCGTACTAACTTCCGATTTGCCCAATAGTTTTTATCAAAGAGAGTTTTTATCCCAGTAGCTGGACTCTTTGGGTTTATCAGACAGCAGATTACTATAATCATTTCCTGCTGTTGTACCTAGTCTATTCCACTGGTCCGCCACTCTATTTCTTATCCAGTACCAGACAGTTTTGATGACTGATTTTTTATAATATAATTTTAGATCTGGTAGGGATAAACTACCTTCTTTTGAACTTTGTTTCATCGAATCCCTGGAAATTCTTGACTTTTTATTTCTCCATATGAATTTACTTACAACTTTTTCTAACTTGTTAAATTAATTTTTTGGAATTTTGATTGGTAGGGTACTAAACAAGTAGTTTAGTTTTGGTAGAATTGTGATTTTTATTATATTAGCTTGACCTGTCCATGAACAGTTGATACTTGCCCAGTTATTTAAATCTGATTTAATTTGTGTGAGAAGTGTTTTGTAATTGTTTTCAACAAGTTTTTGAGTCTGCCTTGGCAGATAGATTCCTAGGTATTTTATATTGTTTGAGGTTACTTTTAATGGGATTTCTCTTTCTAGTTCTTTCTGCTGTATCTTGCTAGTCATATATAGAAATGTTGAGGATTTATGAGGGTTAATTTACATCCTGCCACTTTGCTGAAGTTGCTTATTATTATTATTATTATTATTATTATTATTATTATTTTTTATATGTTTTTGCAAGGCAAATGGGGTTAAGTGGCTTACCCAAGGCCACACAGCTAGGTAATTATTAAGTGTCTGAGACCGGATTTGAACCCAGGTACTCCTGACTCCAATGCCGGTGCTTTATCCACTACACCACCTAGCCACCCCGCTTATTATTTCTAGTAGTTTTTTAAATGATATTTTTGGGATTCTCTAGGTATACATCATGACATATGCAAAGAGTGGGAGTTTTGTCTCTTCCTTCTCAGTTCTAATTCCTTCAATTTCTTTTTCTTATTGCTGAGGCTAATATTTCTAATACGATATTGAATAGTAGTGGTGATAATGGGAATTCTTGTTTCATCCCTGGTCTTATTAGGAATGCCTCTAGTTTATCCCCATTACATATAATACTCCTTGATGGTTTCAGATAGATATTGCTTATTATTCTAATGAACAGCTCATTTATTCCTACACCCTCTAATGTTTTTAGTAGGAATGGGTTCTGTATTTTGTCAAAAGCTTTTTCAGCATCTATTGATAAAATCATGTGATTTCTCATAGGTTTGTTATTGCTGTAAGTAATTATACTAACAGCTTTCTTAATATTGAACCAACCCTGCATACCTGGAATAAATCTTACTTGGTCATAGTGTATTATCCTAGTGATAACTTGTTGCATTTGTTTTGCTAAGATTTTATTATAATTTTTACATCTATATTCATCAGGGAGATATGTCCATAATTTTCTTTCTCTGCTTTAACTCTTTCTGGTTTAGGTATCAGTACCCTATTGGTGTCATAGAAAGAGTTAGACAGAGTTCTGTCTTCACCTGTTTTTCTAAAAAAGTTCATATAGATTTGGAACCAATTGTTCCTTAAATGTTTGATAGAATTCACTTGTGAATCCATCTGGCCCTAGAGATTTTTTCTTAGGGAGTTCAATAATGGCTTGTTGAATTTCTTTTTCTGAGATAGGGTTGTTTAGGTATTTAATTTTTTCTTCACTTAACCTGGGCAACTTATATTTTTGCAAATATTCATCCATTTCACTTAGATTGTCAAATCTATTGGCATAGAGCTGAGAAAAATAATTCAGAATTATTACTTTAATTTCCTCCTCATTGGTGGTGAATTCACCTTTTTCATTTATGATACTAGCAATCTGGTTTTCTTCTTTCCTCTTTTTTAATCAAATTGACCAGAGGTTTATCAATTTTATTTTTTCCATAGAACCAGCTCTTGCTTTTATTTATTATTTCAATAGTTTGCTTCCTTTCAATTTTATTAATTTCTCCTTTAATTTTTAGAATTCCTAATTTGGTATTTAATTGGGGGTTTTAATTTGTTGTTTCTCTGATTTTTTTAGTTTTTTATTTAGTTCATAGATTTCCTCTTTCTCTTATTTATTCATATAGTCATTTAAAAATATAATATATCCTTTGATAGAAGAAAAGTAAAATACCTCATCAGTAAAACCACTGACATTGAGAACCAATTGAGAAAGGATTTCATTATTTTCATTATCCAGGATGAAATAATTAATTCTTTCTTCCTTTTTCTTTTTTGCAAGGCAGTGTGATTCAATGGCTTGCCCAAGACCACACAGCTAGGTAATAAGTATTTGAGGCTGGATTTTAACTCGGGTACTCCTGACTCCAAGGCAGGTGCTCTTTGCATTGCAAACCTAGCCGCTTCCCATTCTTTCTTAAATTTGTTGTTTGATCCACTCATTTGTCAAAATGAGGTTTTTTTAGTTTCCTATTAATTTTGGATTTGTATCTCCCTGGTTCAGTATTGCATATGATTTTTATTATTTTATCATTTGAAAAAGATGTATTCACTATTTCTGTCTTTCTGCAGTTTATCATTAGGTTTTTATGTCCTTATCTAGGATGAAATAATAAATTCTTTTCTATAATTTGTTGTTTGATCCACTCATTTTTAAAAAATGAGGTTATTTAGTTTCCAATTAGTTCTGGGTCTATAACTCCTTGGCTGAATATTGCATATGATTTTTACTTCATTATGATCTGAGAAAGATGTATTCAATATTTCTGCTATTCTTCAATCGATCAATAGGTTTTTATGCCCTAGCATGTGGTCAATTTTTGTTCAAGTGCCATGTACTGCAGAAAAAGAAGTATATATTCCTTTCTATCCCCATTCAGGTTCCTCCATAAGTCTATCATATCTAGCTTTTCTAACATATCTCCATTTTCTAACAATCTTTTTATCTCTTTAACTTCCTTCTTGTTTATTTTATGGTTAGATTCATCTAAATCTGAGAGTGGGAGGTTGAGGTCTCCCACTAGCAGAGTTTTGCTGTCTGTGACTTCCTGTAGCTCTTTCAACTTCTCCTCTAAGAATTTCGATACTATGTGCATACATATTTAGTAGTGAAATTACTTATTGTCAATGGTACCTTTTAGGAGGACATAGTTTCCTTCCTTATCTCTTTTATCGTTATCTATTTTTGCAGCTGTTTTGTCTGAGATTAGGATTGCTACCCCTACTTTTTCACTTCAGCTGAAGCAAAATCTTTTACCTTTTACCTTTACTCTTTCTCTATATCGCTTTGCTTCAAATGAGTTTCTTGTTATCAGCTTATAGTAGGATTCTGGTTTTTAATCTACTCTGCTGTTCACTTATGTTTTAAGGGAGAGTTCATCCCATTCACATTCAAATTTATAATTACTCACTCTTCATTGTCCTCCATGCTATCTTCCCTCTGTTTGTATTTTCCCCCCCTTTTCCCTTTATCTGTATGCCCTGGTATTTTGTTCCCGAATACCACCACCTTCAGTGTGTTTGCCTTCCTATGTCTACCTCCTCCCCTTTCCTTCCCCTTTCCATTTTCCCCCCTTCTTCCCTCCTTCCTCCTGTTAGTTCCCCATTTCTCCTCTCCCCATCTGCTCCCTTTCCTTTTCCTTTTTTAATATTTGAAAGGTAAGATAAGTTTTTTAATTTAACTGAGTGTTTGTGTCAATTAATTTTAAGCCAAGTCCAATGAAAGGAAGATTTAGGTGGTTCTCAGCTCCTCCCTTCTTCCCCTCTATTACAGTAGGTCTTTTGTACCTCTTAATGTAAAGTGGTTTACCCCATTCTGTCTGCTCTATCCTCCTGTTTCCTTACTGTCCCCCCTTTTAAGGAGGTGTTGTTTTTAAATCATTCTATTAGAGTCAGAGAAAAGTCTTGCGTGTACATCACTTCTGGCTAAATGTATTCTCTCTAATAGCATTACAGTTCTCAAGAGTTATGAGAATCTTTCTCCCAGAAGGGGATATAGTCAGTTTCATCTTATTGGATAGCAGTTTTTCTGCCCCATTTTTTCTTTTAACCTTTTCATGTATCTCCTGAGCCTCTTGTTTGATGTTCAGATTTTCTATTAAGCTCTGGTCTTTTCATCAGAAAATGTTGGAAGTCTCCCATTTTGTTAAATGTCCATCTTTTCCCCTGGAAGAGAAGGCTCAGCTTTGCTGGATAGTGGATTCTTGACTGCATTCCAAGCTCCCTTGCTCTTCAGAATATCTCATTCCAGGCCCTTGCGTCCCTGAATGTTGATGCAGCCAGGTCCTGTGTAATCCTTAATGTGGCTCCTTGGTATCTAAATTGTTTCTTTCTGGTGGCTTGCAGGATTTTCTCTTTTATCTGATAGTGCTGTAATTTGGCCACAACATTCCTTGGTGTTTTCTAAAATTTTAGCTTCTCTTTCTGGAGGGGAGTGATATATTCTTTTAGTAATGATTTTGCCCTGTGGTTCCATGATATCAGGGCAGTTTGCCATCACTAAATCCTGTAATATTAAGTTCAGACTTTTTTTCTCTTCAATGTTTTCAGGAAGACCTGTAATTCTCAGGTTGTCCCTTCTTGATTGGTTCTTGAGGCCAGTGGTTTTGCTGATGAGGTATTTTACATTTTCTTCTATTTTTTCACTTTTCTGGTTTTATTTAGCTGGCTTTTGCTGTCACAAGAAGTCATTAGTTTCCTGACTCCATTCCTTTTTTTTTAAGAGAAGTATTTCCTTCATTTACCTTTTGCAACTCCTTTTTCCCATTGGTCAATTATATTTTTGAAGGAGTTTTCCATTTGGCTAATTGAGGTTTTGAGAGAATTATTTTTTTTTTGCATTTGCCCAATTGTATTTTCCAATGATTTGTTTTCTTGTTGCAATGTGTTAATTGTCTCTCCCATATTTTCCAATTGACTTTTTTTTTTTAGTTTTTTTGCAAGACAAATGGGTTAAGTAGCTTTCCCAAGGCCACACAGCTAGGTAGTTATTAAGTGTCTGAGGCCGGATTTGAACTCAGGTACTCCTGACTCCAGGGTTGGTACCCTATCCACTGTGCCACCTAGCCTCCCCTACTTCCTTCAATTTTATAATTTGACTTATCTAATTCAGAGAGAAAGAGATTGAATGCTATACCACTTGGTGCATACATGCTTAGTATTGAAATTATTTCATTGTCTATGGTACCTTTTCAGAAGATGCTATTTCCTTCCCTATCTTTTTAAATGAGATCTATTTTTGCAATTGCTTTGTCTGAGAAAAGATTTGCTACGCCTTTATTAAAGCCTGGCTCTGCTTTTAGGGTGTAGGGGGACACTTGCAAGCTTCAGTTTTTTTTTCTTTTGTGCAGCTATTTTCAGAGCTAGTTCTGAGGACCTACATTTTTGATTCTTCTAAGGTGCTATGATCTAAAGAGAGGTATATTTACTCTTCTCCTGGATTATGTTGTGGTGTTTGAAAGACTATAAGCACTCTTTTCATCATGGAACTATGGTCTGGGTCCCAGTTGGTGTCCTCTGATGTGCTAATGCTTCTTCTTGCCCTGGGACCGAGACCCAGGATTGTGACCTGGTTCCAGGTATAGGCAAAACAACAGAGTCCTGCCCCTGGTTCTAGGAAAGGGACCCTTGTAATCTCCTTCTGACTGATTTACTGACCCCCTTACCATTTGTGGACAGAGAGGTCAGGATTTACCCCTGTTACTACTAATTCATTTGCCCTCAAAGTAGCTAGTTTTCTGGGACCTGGCCTGCACTGGCGTAACCTGTCTGGAATCCGCTCCAATCTCTCTCTGTGGCTTCAGACCTTTATTGATATCCTTCTAGATTGTCTTAGGCTAGAATATATTTTGCTGTCCTTTTGTGGTTCCTGCAGCTCTAGAATTTGTTTTGAGGATTTATTTAATGTGGTTTGGAGGGGAATTTGGGAGAGCTCAAATGAACCCTTGCCTTTTCTCTGCCATCTTGGCTCCACTCTCTTCCAGCATTCCTTAAAATGCTAAATGCTATGTTATTATTGTTATTGCTTACCTCTGTGGTGTAGTATATGGATCCCTGAACCTAGAGGCAGGCAGATCATGATGTCTCAGGCACTCACTGTCTCTGGGACTCTGGCAAGGCACTTCACTCTGTCAATTTCAGATTTTTTCCACTTTTGTATAGGAATAATAATCATACCTACCTTTTAGGATTGTTGTAAGCGTTCAATAGCATACTTATGCGTACTTATAACATGAAATGCCTTTCATGAAGTAGGTGCTTCATAAATGTTTGTTTCTCCCTTTCTTCTGCACTTCTCTTATGAGTTAGCAGACTCTGTGGATTCTTCATGAGTTCTCTCATTTTTCCTTCTCACTGTTTTAGTGTAAGTCTTTATTTCATGCCTGAATTACTTTAATGTCCTCCTGATTGATCTCTTTGAGTGCAGTTTCTGCCTTTTCTAATCTGATCTACAAATTACCACTATGTTAATTTTCTAAAATGTTGCTTTTATCACCATAATAATAGCAAGAATTTATATATTCTACTTTAAGATATGCAAAGTGCTTTACAAATTTTCAATTTTATTCTCACAATCTTAGGAGGTAGGTACTATTATCCACATTTTGTAAGTGAGGAAACTAAAGTGGACAAGAGTTTAAGTGACTACTTTCCACTCCCCCACCCTTCAAACCGAAGCCCTAAACTATGAGAAATGTTTTTATACTTACTTTGCTTGTTGTTCAACCCTTGCTTTATTTACCCATTCATGTGCTTATGTCTTGTTCTTCAGCTAGATTTTAAAAAAACTGTGTATGTCATTAAAATTTTGGTCACAATAGGCATAGATCGCATACCTCTGGTTTGAGTTCCATTTTAAAAGTGTACATTTTTTGGTCTGTTTGAGAACTTTATAATAGTAATATTTATAGAAAAGGCATGATAAAATATTTTTCTTTCACATGTGTTCTGTTTTCTTTTACTTCACAATGATTGTGATTCAAAGAGGCAGTGAGCTTCAGAAGCAAATGAGACCTCAAATAATTTTCTTAGGTTCATACTTCTCATAATTTTTAAATATCATGGACATTTAAAAATCATTTTGTTTTTGTATAAAAATCATATTCCCTCTTTAAATATTATGTCATATATCTAATTAAGTATGACCTTGTATTAAAGTGAGGGATGCAAGTTTAGAAGTATTCTTTGGGAGTTAATGTGTTTGGTGAGAAGTGATTGTAATCACTAGATGGCTCCCTACTCTTTGTAATGAATCTCTCATCTCTCTTCCATCCTTCTCCCAACTGATTTAAAAAAGCTTTAGTTATTTTTCAGACAGTAATTAAAAGTCTACAATAAGGGGGTGCATTTTTATAAATTTAGATAAAATTAATTTCTTATTGACATGATATCATAAAACTATTATAAACTTGTACTTAATATTCAAAAGTAAGAATTGCTTAAAACAGTGACATGGAATAGATAATGGGGAAAAATTTAATAATTTTTTATTTCAAGTGATGCACATGACAACATTGATTTAAGATAACCATCCTTAGCATTTTTACACCTACTGTCCTCAAATATAGTAGCATAATCTAGCTGTTCTTAATATTATTATTATTATTTGTTTGAGATAATGTTCTGTTGTGAATATAGCACAGAGTTCCCTACACTGACAAAAATATAGATCTGAACAACAACTGCATGTATAGTTGAAAAGTAAAATAGCATAATCAGTGCAATATGAAATTGATGTTTCAGATTTTAGGGAGAGAGAATCTTTAAAGTAGTTATACAGAGGTGGGATTTTGTCATGTCTTTTCACCATAAAGGTTCTAATTTAATCAGTCATATAAGCATTTTTTCATTTTTCTTTTGTTTGACTATACAGATGAAGCTTTGTGAAAAGATGATAGGTTGAACTAGATAAAAGGTCTGCAGATAACTAGCTATATTGTTACTTCAGCTGAGCCTAATTGTTCAACCTGAAAGTTTATAGTGTATTTTACCAAGTTGCAATTCATCTCTCTTTTTGTCACTATATAAACCCTGTATTATAAGCCTTATTAATCTGAGTGTTATCGTCCTTCCAGTAACATGAATATCAAATGAGGGTCAAAATTATTTCCAAATGTATACTAAAGGAGTGACTAATGAAACTGCACTGTCCCACTATACTGTGGTGTGTGAAATAGAAGGTATTGTGGTTGTGAACTTTTACTGAAACCATTATTGATAAATTTGAGAGGCTTTTGTTTTTGGAGAGTGATTTGCCATCTTATGGAATTGAAAGAAGTTCAATTAAAACATGGGTTCAATAGATTAATGATTAAATTTATTTAGGACTCAAATTTTACGGAACTTTATGTCTCACTTGTCTTATTTGTTCCTGTGCTCTACAGAAATTTGAACATGTTATCATAGTGTGAGAAAAATCAGCATACGCATTTGTTTGTTCTTGTAAACAATAGGGAAATTATGTGGTATTACTAACTTTATGTAGACAGTTGCCCTAAAACACTAAAATAAGGAAGGAAAACCATCAAGCATGTGTCCAGGTTTAATTTCCAGTCGTATTAAGAGCTTTAATTAGGTTCTTTCATCTTAGGAAATTCATTTCCCATTTGGAAATTAAGCATATATTAAATCTGAGGATTAAAAGGCAAGATGTTTTGAATTAGTTTTCAAAAGAGCAAGTGAATAATTTTTAAACAAGTATTAGTCACTCCTTTCTCCTTTAATTAATATCAGATGATCTTTACTAATCATATAAAATTTATTAGAAGTGAGATTGTATATTTTAGTTATTAAAATAAAATGAGATTTTTTTAAAGCAGAAGTAGGCTTTGGTAATTTGTTTAGTAACCCCAAGATTGGGGCAATCTATCCTGCCCTTTCTCTCCTCCTTCATTTCCCCAATCCACCCCAAATGCCCTAACCTGGTGATAGTTAAATAACTTAGAGAGGCAAGCAAGGCCGGTAATCTGTAGTTAGTATGAGGGTGTTTGTATACACATTGATTTTAACCTCATGCATATAATCAGATATGCTTATTAGTCTATATTTTCAAACTGTCCTAACACAAGGGGTTTCTTCAGCCTTTCCTCCTTTAGATTCCCCATAGGCAAAGTACTGCTTGTTCATGCCTTTTTTTTTTCCTCTTTAAGATTGTCCTTGATATTCAAATTAACTTTGTCACTTACATGAAATTGTGTATTTGAGTTCCTGTAGGAGTCTGTGCTTCTGTAGTGGAAGCTTTCCTAGGCCTGTTTTTGAATTACTTTTTTAATATGGACATAATATGGATTTCTCAATGTTAAAAGTTTTTATTTGCTATATGACTTGTCTTAATAATTACCATGTCAGCATAACACTGTTTCATTGGACTACCTTTATTTGTCTTTACAGTGTAATTCTGCATGAGAGTTTTTTATGTATATTAGCCATAAGAATTAAGCTAACTTGTTAGTCTTTAAACAACAAAGCAAAAATTTACTCAAACATTCTATTACTTTAGTTACTTATTAAGTTTTTCATTAAAAGCTAATTTGAATAATTACCTAGCTGTGTGGCCTTGGGCAAGCCACTTAACCCCGTTTGCCTTGCAAAAAAAAAACCCTAAAAAAAGAAAAGCTAATTTGAATTTTATTGAAGCTTCCATTAAAAAAATGGAAATGGAAGAGTAGAGGAAAGTACTGTATTTCAAGCCCTGTTTCTCCCCCTCCCCCATCTACTTGAGCTTGGAGAGAGCTAGTGCAAAGAGCTTAGTGGAGAAGTTTGGGTTGGGGGAGTCTTAGTAATAAGTATCCTTTGACAGTTGGATTCCTAGCCTTAGAGCAGCTGGGGCAGGGATCAAGGGGAGGATAAGGATATACATTTGGCTAAAAGAAAAAGGATTTCCCTTAATAAAATTTCTCATTAATCTCTTGGTAGAGACCCATTAAGAATATAGAAAAATATTTCTTTCTTTTTCAGGCCTTAATCTAGAGATAGGTTACAGGGAAAGGATCCTTTAAAATTTAATAGCAAAGAATTAGCATGAACTAAATTCTTACCTGTCAAAACTACACAAAGATATATTTATTACCACTATGCACCATACACTTGAAATGTGGTATCATGGGAGTTAGTCTGATACTTGGGGAAAGAAAGTATGTGACATCTATGATATTTTTCTTTTTTTGGGGGGGGTGAGTGGGCAGTAGTCTGCTTGGGGTAGGCGTATGATGCTGTTGCTGCTGATGCTGTTTGTCCTTTGTTCTTGAATAGGACCATGGCATCAGGCAGGGAGGTGATGCTATGATAAGCATGTGAATTGGATTTGAGTAAAGGGGCTGTGCTAAGTCACCAGTTTCACATTCTCCTTCATAGATGTTTGGGTCCAGTGGGTGTATGTTTGAGTACTCGATGAGCAACCTCAAAGAGAAAGAACACCTTATTGAGACTGACACTTTTGCTGAAGTTATAAAATATCAAAGGATTATCATTTGGACAAGTGAGGACACCAGATAATCTAATTTAAATAGAATCATGTATTGCCTCTGATTGGGGTGTTGATCAGGTGCCACAAAGGAAACAGGAAAAGGAAAGAAAAAAATTCGTTCTAGAAGGAGAGGAATGCAGAATTGGAAATTATGAATAATGTGTGTTTATGGGCTCTGAGAAGGCAAGAACAAAGCTGTAGCAAAGTTGTAGGTTTGGCATGAGAACTTTCTCTTCTTGATATGTTTGTATAGTAAGAATGAAAAGAGGCATTTTGTTTCATGGTTATTTGTACATATTGGTGGAAAATTCTTTTTATAAATTGAATTTTATAGCAACTTACTATTTATTTCAAGTCTTTGGATATCTATATATTACTTAATATATAATATTTCTGTGTGTTTGTATAGTTCCAACAATTTACCATGTGTCTATGTCATTGATTTACTCTGGCTTTATGGGAGTTACTTTCTTTATATTAAAGAAAGGCTCATGCCAACTTTTGTAGAAAATAGATCTTTTTTTTCCAAAATAAAGTTTTCTGGAAGGAGCAATCTGTTCTTTGAAGCATTAATCTTCTGCAAGGGTTGAATTAAAGCATGATTTTTTTCTTTTTAGGTTTTTGTAAGGCAAATGGGGTTAAGTGGCTTGCTCAAGGCCACACAGCTAGGTAATTATTAAGTGTCTGAGACCAGATTTGAACCCAGGTACTCCTGACCCCAGGGCCAGTGCTATATCCACTATGCCACCTAGCCACCTGTTAAAGCATGATTTCTTAGATTAATATATGAAAATTGAAATAGCTGTGCATAATTTAAAATTTTAAAATTTTCGAATAAAATTTTGTTGGACAAAATTTATTCTTGGAACATCTTAAATTAGTATGTTGAATTTAAATCTTCACATAATAATTACCTCTTATATTTTAGCATGAGTTCACTTGAAAGGAGGGAAATTGAAAATTAAATTATTGAAAAAATTTCCCATGGAAAATAGTGAAGCATGGATTCTTAGTGACTTTCCAGAATTCTCACTCCCAAAATGGTTTTCCCCTTGCAAGTTTCAGAATATTCAGCATATTCTCTATAGTCTTAGATTATATATTTTATATATGATTTTTTAGTGTTGTTTTTTCCTTCTGAGGAGAATTTTGTTAGTGTCTTGCTGAGTGGTGCAGTTAAGAAATCATAGGGCCCTGGGGTAAGAAGGATTCATCTTCCTGAGTTCACATCTGGCTTCAGATATATACTAGTCCTGTGACTCTGAGCAAGTCACTTAACCTAGTTTGCCTCAGTTTTTCTCATCTGTAAAATGAGCTTCAGAAGAAAGTGATAAAGCACTCCAGTATTTTTGCCAAAGAAAATTTCAGATGGGTTCACAATAGTCAGACATAGCTTAACAACAATAAGAACCAAAGAATTATACTCAATTTTGCAGGACAAAATATTCCTGATTCTAAATCTTGTCTTTATTTTAAGTTTTCTATTCCTTTTAGGTTGTGGCTTTTAAATCTTGTATGATTCTTACTGTGATTTTTCCAGACTGGACTTATTTCTTGTTAGTGACTTGTAGCATTTTTTTCTTTGACCTAGAAGCTCTGGATTTTGTTTGTCATTTTTTCTGGGAATTTCCTTTTTTTCCCCCTGGAGATCCTTGGTATGATCTTATGTTCTTTTTATTTTCACTTTCCCCTCTGGTTTTAAGAGATTTGAATAATGTATGATTTCTTGAAATATATTATCAGTGCTTTTCCCCACTTCCACACCCCCATAGTGCTTTCTGTGATAATTAAATTATTTCCTTTTATTTGTTTCCCTGGTCAGTTGTTTTTGCTGTGAGATACACTATATCTTCTGTTTTTTGAGTCTTTTATATTTCTTTGTGTCTCTTAGATTTTCAAGAAGTCTGTTGTTGAGTAAGATGTATCACTTATACTAATCAGTTAATTCTCTATCCAAGTCTTCTCTTCATGAATCTCATTTCTTTTCCAGTTTTTTCCTCTAATATTTTCATTTAATTTTTAAAATCATTGAACTTTTTTAAAACTCTTAATTTTTCAGAAATTCTAGATGATTTTTGTGCTTTAACTGTTTTTTTCTTAAAATATTTTTGAGGGTTTTCTTGTAGATATTTTATAGTCATTCTTTTCTTCTGGGTTTATGTTTTGAGTGTTCCTGTTGTTATCCTTTTTATGATTGGAATTATTGTGTGTGTGTGTGTGTGTTCTCTAACTTTTGATTTCAGACTTTGTTTAATTTTGAAGTGTTTATTTGGACTTGTGCATAGCCTTGTTTTATGATATCTTTGGTCTTGTTACTATTCCCTCTGGGTAGTAAGTATTGTATTCTTCAGGGATCTTAGGAGTTGTGTAAATTGGGATCTCTGACCTTTCAGTGAGTCCAAAGTAGACTGGTCAAGTTTGAGGACTTATCACTGGTATAAATTTTGTAAACTTCTAACCTTGATTTGGAATGGGCATTGCAACTATGAATTTGCTTCTGATTGGATCTCCAGTAGATTCAAGTATTATAAATAGCTGGAAGGCTCTGCTGGTTTGGTGACAGAACTCTTTGTTCCCCTATAATCTGAGTATTCTGTAAGCTTCAGACTGGTTTGAGTCCCTGATTTTTGATCATATCCTCCTCATCGGGATCAGATCCACATAAATTCCATGCATTTCTCAATTCTTATTCCTTGTCTAATACATAACATAGGGCCATAACACTTTGTTTTGTGACTGGCCCACAAACCTAGACACAACCTCTTCCTCAGTCCTCACTGGATCTGTGAGCTTCTTTGGAGTATGAGCGATGAATCTGCCAGTTGGCCCCTGTTTCTGTTCTTTTCACTGTCAGATTAGAATCTGTGGATCCATAATGCTATTTTAATGCACAGCTTTAGGGTCTTGTATAGTCTTCAGGCTGTAAGCCTTTGCTCTAGGTCTACCTGATTAGACCCAGTCCCCAATGTCCTCAGAACTCTCTTATTTGCCTTTTCCATATTGGCCTAGCAAAATTACTCACTGTGATTTTTGCTTGGATTTTCTGATCCAGACTTGATCTAGTGTGTTTTCTAGATATTTTTGGAGTAGTTGTGATAGAAAATTAGACTGTACTGCTTCCTCTTACTTTATAACCTTGGCTGGGATCCATAATGACTTTTTTTCATATGATTATAACTTAATGAAATCCATTCTTCTAATTCTTATTTTAAAATTTGGGTCATTCATAAGCAGCTTCTCATATTTTTTCATGTTCTTTATAGTTTTACTTGCTTTTGAATATTCCATTATATTTTACAATTTCCATAACTAGCCCCTTATTGTTGGACATCTATTTTTAATCATATATATATATATATATATAATGATTTTTTGAAAATGTTGGAATAGTTTTTTTTAGTTTTTTTAAATAAAACTGTAAGGTTATATTAAAAAATGGAATTATTGAGTCAGTCATTGATTATATTTGTAGTTTTCACTGTGTATTGCCAGTGAAAGTTTCTGAAAAAATTTAGGATGCTTACATTCTCTATCCTTGATTTCCCATCAATGAATGAATTGTGCCTGCTTCTCTGCAATTCTGCTTGTATTGATTTTTGAGGTGGTATTTTTGAACTTTTTCAGCTTGCATCTTTTTGATTATCAATGAGGTTAAACATTCTTTCAAATGATTATTAAAATTTTGTGCTTTCACTTTTATAAATGGTGTATTGATTTGCTGTGACCAATTTATCCATTTTAGATTGAGTTACTATTATGACTTTTAAACACTTTCTTATACATTTTGTATATGGAGGTTTCATCTGCCATTTTTCCTTAGGTAGTGTTTGCCCTTTTGGGTTTACCTTTCTCTAGTATTTTAGAGAAATCTATTATTGAAAATTGAAGAGTCATACTACAGAGTTTTGTTTACTGAAGAAAAAAGTAAGACTGATAGAAAAGCTACAATGAAATAAAAAACCTTTATTTTGTTTTTCAAAGGAGATGGAATTCCAAGCATTGAGTAAATGATAGTGAAATGTTCTGGAAGCGTTTATTTTTTTCTTTTATTTTTTGAATTTTACCTTTCCCCCCCAATCTTGTTTCCCTCCCCCACATCCCCTACAGAAGGCAGTTGCAGTCTGATAGTCTTCACATTGTTTCTGGAAGCTTTTATTAAAAGAAAGTTTTTAAAAAGTGAACAGTCTCAAAGCAGACCAACTTGGAAAGAAAAATCTGTTCTGTTCTGTTCTGTTCTGTTCTGTTCTGTTCTGTTCTGTTCTGTTCTGTTCTGTTCTGTTCTCTTCTCTTCTCTTTTGTTTTTTTTTTTAACAAAAAGAGCCTTAAGGCATGTGAATATGTTTTTCCTTTTGACCACAGCCCTGAAGAAAGACATTTGGCAAACTTGTTTCTCACATCCTGATAGATAGGTGCTTTAAATTGACTGTGGTGTGTCTTTGTAACATTCAAATTACTGGGGTAGCTCTTTCACCAATGACTTACAGATTTGTTTTCCTTTATAAAAATATATTTGTTATGATATTAACATTTTTTCTTATTGTTTGTTTCTCATTATTAAGTTGTGCTGAAATCTGGTGCCATTTAACTTCTTTCATTTTCTTTCATCCTTTTTCCATCCCTCCCTTCTTCCTTTCTTTGTTCCTTGCTCCCTTCCTTTTTTCCCTCAGCAGCATACACCATAAGGGAATGCCCCTGCATTATACCTTTTCAAAATTTTTTATTAATAACTTTGGTTTTAACATCATCTTCTTCCCAACATTTCCCTCCTTTTCCTCTCAATTAACTAACATTTGACAGATGCTTATTAAGCATCTGTATTCTCTGTACCCTGCTGAATCAAGGATGGAGCTAAACCTAAACCCTCCATTTAAGGTGGATGTCCAATCCAGACTAGCTACCTCTTCAATTTCTACCTTGCTACCCACTGTTCCCTGTTTTGGACACTTTCATTTCTACCCATCTCCCTTCTTTCATTTCAGCTGTCTTTTATGTGTTGTCTTGTCCTTTTAAATTGTAAATGCTGTGAGGGCAGGGACTGTCTTTCTTTTTTTTGTATTTCTATACCCAGTGCTTAGTATGGACCCTGATACATAGGAGGGACCAATTAAATGTATTGACTAACTACTATGTGTCAGGCGATAAAGGTAGAAATTCAAAGAATGAAACAATATATACTTCTGATGAGTTTCTTAACCTTCTAATATAGGAGATAAAAAATATATATGTACTTTTGTGTTATTTGCATATATATATATTTATATATACAGGATGAATATCAAGTAAATAACAGTCTGTACAGAATAATTCAATATTAAATATTTTGAGAGTAGTTGAAGAGATTAGGAAAGGTTTTATGTATTGTAAAGGAAGAGAAAGAGACTCTGTGAGGCATAAGTAAAGAGAGACGACATTCTGGGCATTGAGAGTGGCCAGTACAAATAATGGAGAGCGAAAATTGAATATTCTTTGTGAAGAAAAAGAGAAGACCAGTTTGATTGGATTTGCATCAGGCAGGAGTAGAAGTGTAACATAAATTGAGGCCGATAAGATGGGGTGACCTCACATTGTGTAGGGCTTTAAAATCTAAACAGTGGTTCAGAAGTCACATGGTCAAAGCTGCACTTTTAGAAAATTGCTTTAGCATTAGTGTATAGAATGGACCAGAGTGACAAAAGATTTCTTGGGGAGACCAGGAGGTTATTTCAGTAATGTAAGGTAGATAAAGTCTAAACTAGGGAGGAAACTGTATAACTGGAAAGAAGGTGATGAATGGGAAAGAATGATTTTAATTGTAGAAATGACAATATTTATAACTAATTGGTTATGAGGAGTGAGAATTAGTTGAGGATTATGCTGAAATTATGAATGTGAGACACTTGAAAAACTGATTCCTTTGACAAAAATAGGAAAGTGTGGAAGAGGAGAGGGGATTGTGGTAGAGTTTAAGTCTCTGGAATATCCTCTTTGAGTGAAACTTTTAATTAATGAAACAATCCCTCCTCATATTTATGCTGTGTGTGTGTGTGTGTGTGTGTGTGTGTGTGTGTGTGTATGTATATATATATATATATATATATATATATATATATATATATATATATATGTATTCCTTATCTCCCTTATTAGGTGATGTGGAATTGAAGCTTTGTGATAAAAAGAATTCATATCTCTTTTGGTCTCTGTCTCTCTTCCCTCCCTTAGCATTCTTCCTCCTCCCACCCTCTGAGGAGGAGAAAAACCAAGGGTAGAACCTGTGGTCTTAGTTCAAGCATGGAGACTGAAAAGGAGTGGTTAGATATATGTCTAGAGATGAACCAGATAGGAAATAGTATCCAGGAGGAGAGTTTGATCAATACTATCAAATACAGCTCAGGACAAATTGCCATATATAAGAAAGAGCAGCAAAGAGGAAAAAATAAAAATGATAAGTAAAACTAGCTTATATATCAGCCAAATTTGACATTATATGTTGTGTTCCAGCTCTGTAGTCCTCTACTTCTACAGAGCTGTGTAGAGAGGTACATTCTGACATTTCTTTTTCAGGACCAAACTTGGTTATCATAATGCCCACAGCATTAACTTTTGATTTCTGTGGTTGTTCTTTTTACATTTCCATGTAGTCTAGATTTTATTTTCCTAGTTCTATTTATTTCATTTTGCATCTGTATTAGTTATCCCCTGTATTCTTCATATTCATTATTTCTTATAGTCAGATGATACTCCATTATGTCCATTACAATGGAAAAATGGTAAAATATCAAGAGATAGAGGTAGAGATTATTTTGAATTTTCTAGTAGGTAATCTAGTGATCTAAATAAATCTTATAAAGTACATCATATTTTCTTTGTATAAAAACTAATCATTTATGACTTTTGACCAATATTATTTTTAAGATTGTTAGAGATCATAGTGTTCCATCAGTTAAGTTCATTCGTTCTTTGTTCAAGACATGAGAATTGAATGAATTGCTATAGTACTGAGAAAAGTAGATGTTTAAATAATAAATATTTGTATTCAGTTAGCAGGTGTTTTCTGTTTTCTGGTTAAGATTTTCTCTTTTGTAGTATTTTATTAATAAGTTTTGAATTTAGATCTATTGATTCATTCAATGTTAACTTTTCATTTAGAAGGGAAAGGAACTCATTTATTTTTCATGCCTGCATTTCATGTTTCCTTTGCTTTTTGAGAAACGGGCCTTAACTCATTTAGATAGAGAAACTTGGACTATTTTATAAAGCTGGCTAGTCGGTAATGTCTTCCTTACTAAATGATACATATTTTGGATGATTTGGATATACTATGTTACCTATGGGAAAGAATCAGCTTGGGGCAGCTAGGTGGTGCATGAATAGAGCACAGGCCCTGGAGTCAGGAGTACCTGAGTTCAAATCCGGCCTCAGACACATAATAATTACCTAGCTGTGTGGCCTTGAGCAAGCCACTAAACCCCATTGCCTTGCAAAAAACCTAAAAAAAAATAAAAGAATTAGCTTGAGAAATCCATATCCCCTTGTTCTGAACTGCTGTATTAACATGGATACAGAATAGACGTGTTTTGGGAATTGTCTCATTTTCATATAAATTAACAAAGATATAAAAAATATAGCATTTGTGACTTTTAGGATAGCTTGTCTTTAAATTTTATTCTTCTGTTAATGATTCAGGAGGATGCAACTATATTTTGTAACATTTTCTACCCCAAGTATCTTATTTATCTTTCATAAGGTGTTCAGACATAGGGAAGGAATTGCAGGTTTTTTAACTTTCTGTATTCTTTGGTCTCAATTGCAGGCCCTGACAGTTGAAGATCACCTGTAATTGAAATCTTTCTGAAGTCCAAATTTTATTTTTTTATGTTAACTTTTATGAAATCTCATTTTGGAGATTCAGGCAAGGACTGGATTTTTATTGTCACGTTTCAATTTAGCTCCAAAAGTGTTTTACCAAATGAGTAGTTATATTTTAAAGCATTATGTTTGAGGTTTAAGGTTTTAAGTTAGATGAAGTTTAACTTTAAGTTAAATGAGGTTTAACTTTAAGTTAAATAAATATAGATAGTTTTTTTAAAATCATAGAAAGCAATTTTTATTTCCTTCCTTCATTTGGTTCAGTTACATTGTTTCAGATCTAAACTTAATTTCTTGTTTCATTTATCTTTTGTAGAGTTCCCTGATGCTTTGGTATTAGTATATATTGAGTTTATTTTATTATCTTAACTTTTCTTTTATGGATGGAAATGATATGCATATGGTTCTTTATTGTTGTTATCACCCGGCTTATCTCAAGAAGTTACTGTAAATCTTTTTTCTTTGGTCATTACTAATAGCTTGGTACCCATTATTTTATATTTGTAGTATGGATTATTTTCCCCAAATTACATTAGTAGATTACCATCATATTTGCCTACAGTGAAGTTTACTTCCATTTTTTGCATTCTATTGCATAGTTTTAGGAATTCTTCCTTTTTTTCTTTTTAATCCCGTTGCCTCCTTCCTGAGCTCAATTCCTAGATTATTCAAAAAAATTCAAGGGAGATCTGCAATTTTCTTGCTTAGAAAGTAAGACTGTAATTTGCTTATATTATTATTTGAGGATTTAGACTAGCTAAGTTTGGAAAGTCCCAACACCAAAAGGTAAGTTATCAAGTGATGACTATTTTTAGTCACTGCAGTTTTGGAAGAGTTTTGGAGGTGTAGTGATCTACACAGTAGTGTCCAACTCAAATAGAAATGGTATGGGTGAGGCCCTTATTCCTTTACAGCAGCACATGGACCTAGTCTGAAAATGTAATGCTATCTATTTTTTTATCATGTTTATTTATTTATTTTGATAAATGTTTCCCAATTATATTTTAATCTGGTTTGGGTTGCACTTTAAAGGAGTGTTGCTGTCCTAAATTGATGCTGGCCACTGGCTGCATGTTTGACAGCTCTGATCTACCTGCAATGGAAGGAATGTACATCCCAATGATATCATCTTTGAGGTATTAAAGGAAAGAAGTCTTGTTCCAGAAGAATCTCCTTAAGTATTCTACTCTTACCACTTCTCTATCTAGAGAAGTACTTTATATCTTTTATTCAATTAATCAAAAAACAGTGTCTTGAACATGGTAGATCTTTCTTAAATAAAATACTTATTGGATTGATTAGAATTTGCCCTAATTCTAAATTGCCTCAGTTTCTGTTTATTAGTTTTTGGAATGTCTAAACCTTTTTCAGAATCTTACAGTTTGTTCTCTATTGTAATTTTTTCACATACTTATTTTACCTGATTGGTTTCTCTGTTTTTCCTTTTGTGCTCAGTCAGTTTTCTTGTTTCCTTATTTATTCATGAAAACAAGTCTTACTTGAGCTTGAGCTTGTTCTTTAAAGAAGCATGATTGATTCACTAGTTTGCTGCTGCTAAGATGTCTCCTTATTTCTTACTGATGATCAACTTTCTTTTAGAGGGGCTGTTAGTAATGCCAATTAATTCACATTAGTTGGAACTTTGAAAATTTTAATCATAAACTTTTTTTTGGAACTATTGCAGGAAATTATCTAGTAATATTTGTTAATTGATTCCTAAATGTCCATTGTAGAACACTGTGAACTCTTTAGTATTACCTCAGTTATTCAAAATGATTGGGAAGTGAAATATTCTATCATTTTTGCCAATTTGCTTGTATGAAGTAAAACCTCAAAGTTGTCTTTATTTATACTTTGCTTGTTACTAATGTTTTGTGATGATGTATATCATCAGAAATTTTTTACTTTGATCAAGCCTCTTAGTGATTTCTACCCACTAGTCCCTGGTCCTGCCCTCTGAGATGAACAAATTTGACCTTTTTATGTAATAGTCATAGAATCATAGATTTTTATTCATTATTTTTATTTGAATAGCCTATTTTTTCCCTTCTGGTTATAGATCTTTTTGATTTATCCTTTACACTGTTACATGCAGTTCTTCATTGGTAATTTCTGCAGTTATCTATACTGTTACTATTCATCTCATCTCTCTATTTTACTCTTTATGTGTCATGCAATTTTTAATGTTTAGAGATTGTGGCAGTAGAAAGAGTTCTGAAATAGTGTGAGGAATAGCAAGTTGGCCTTGGATGTCTGGGCTTAATACATATACTTTTAAAATTTATGAATAAAAATGTTTAAAGATTTTTTAAAATGTGGAAAGGAATAATATATTACTTGACTGAAAAGATAGACAGGGAGAAGATGAGAAAAAATTGAAATACCATATAGAAGGGATTATATTTGAGCCCAGAAGTAATAGGGAGCTATTGGAGTTTATTGAATATGGGAAAGTGACATAAACTCTTTTTCAGGAAAGTCACTTTGGCAACTGAGTACAGGATGGCAATATGTGGGGAGGGAATTGAGACTAGGAACTGAATTAGAATACCATTTTAATAATCTAGGAAAGAAGTGATAAGAGCCTGAAAGTGAAAAATTTGTGAGTGGAGAAAAGGGGGGGGCGATTTCTGAGTGATAATATGAAGACATAAGAGACAAGATTTGGCAGATGATTTGGTATATGGGATAATTAAGAGTAAAGAGTTGAGGATCACATAAAAGTTATGAACTTGTGTGGCTGCAGAAATGGGCCTGTATTCTACAGTTATAGACAAGCTCTGAAGATGGATGGTTTTTAGAGGAACATGCTTTGGACATGTTCATTTTGATAAGCCAGTTGGAAATATCTAATAGATAGTTGATAATATAGAATTAGTTTATGGAAGAAAAATTGAGTGATAAATCTTATAGTAATGTGCATAGAAATGATAATTGAACCCATGTAATGAGATCACCCAGTGAGACAATGTTGAGATTGAAGAGGGGTCAGACAGGTAGAGATGAGCCTATAGGAGGGAAGAATGGTCAGCTGTCAAATACTGCATATGTCTTTCTTTGTTCCTCTGTATTTATTAAATTTGTTGTTTCTTACAGTTTAGCAACATTATATTAGATTCATTTGCCACAAATGATTTAGACTGAAAATAAAGCAACATACTATGAGCTTTTTAAAACTGAGACATGAAATCCTCAGTCTTAGGTAAATTGAAAGTGAGAGTATCATGCAGTGTAAGGTGGGGAAACATGATAGATAGCAAGCTAAGTCATAAAATAAGTTACAAACTTTACATAAATGGAATAAAAGATGTTGTTTGGGTAATAGTCACAGGGTGACAGAAATTACAGATGATCAATTGAGGCTGTTATTAGGAAAAGGTAAATAAAATCCTAGGTTGTTAGGTGGATCCCTTGTGAATTTTGAACTTTGATAGCATGGGTAGGCTAGGGTGGGTTGTGATTTTCTTTGTTAGTGGGAACATCCAAATTGATGAGGTCACAAATCTGTTTGAATATGGATCCAGTTTATAAAATAATTCCTTCATCATTTGATTGACATGGCACTAAATATAAAAAAATAATTTAGGGGTAGCTAGGTGGCGCAGTGATAGAGCACTGGCCCTGGAGAAGAGGACCTGAGTTCAAATGTGGACTCAGATACTTAATATTTACCTAGCTCTGTGACCTTGGACAAGTCACTTAACCCCATTAACTTGCAAAAATAATAATAATAAAAAGAAACTAGAGTAAAGGAAAGATAAGGGATGAAGATGAGGTGAACTTTAGAGAAATTAATTTAAAGTAGTAATATCTTTTTATTATCAGTGTGAGCCAAGCATATATGATAAATATCTCTACAGTTTTCCTTCTCCCAAGGATATTTTATAGTTGTGTATTGTAGTACTTGAGTGTGTTTGTTGGGTTGATGTCTATATATTTTTTTTACATTTTGTGATTGTTTTGAGTATAATTGCCTTTTCTATCCTTCCCTCCTGATCCTTGTCACTAGTAAGCTGAAATGTTGGTGAATTCTTTTTATATATTTTATTTCCTGTTGCTTTAATGAAACTCTTAGTTATCTAATTTTTTTATCTGAGTCTCTTGGGTCTTCTAAGTAAAGCATTATATTGTTTGTGAATGGGTATATTGTTATTTTTCTGTTGCTCCTTTTATTGCCATAGGTAGTAGTTCTAGGATTATGTCAGTGACAGAGAATGTTGCCATTTCTGTTTTACCTGTATACTACCTGGGAAACCTTCAGTATTTCTCTATGGCATTGACCTTGATTTTAGATATTTTTTAATTATAGTATTTATGACAATTGATGTTTAGGTATTGGAAAGATAGTACATACATGTTGTCTTCATTTCAGGGAGTAGTAGTGGTTTGCCTGTATTGCTTTGTAACTTGAAATTCAATACTTTCAAAAGATGTTTTTTATCTTAAATGCTATGTTGGTAAACTTTAAAATGTAAAATCACAACTTTGTTGTGAAAGTTCATGATTAAGAGTGAGAATATGCTATATGGATTTTTTCCTCCCAGGTAACCAGGTTATGTTGATTTTCATTACAATTTAAGCTGTTTTCCTTGTTTTAATACTTTATTTCTTATTTCTTTTTGCTTTATTTAAATTTTTTTTAGGTTTTTGCAAGGCAAATGGAGTTAAGTGGCTTGTCCAAGGCCACACAGCTAGGTAATTACTAAGTGTCTGAGACCGGATTTGAACCCAGGTACTTCTGACTCCAGGGCCGGTGCTTTATCCATTGTGCCACCTAGCCACCCTGCTTTATTTACATTTAATCATTTCTTTGTAATTTTTTAGTGTTATTTTTAAGTTATATAAAATTTCAGAGTAAAAGAGTTTTTCCCCCTTTCAAAGCTTGTTAGCTTATTGACAGAGTTTATTTCTCCTGAATATTTTAAGTTAAATAATGTGATAATTTCTTGTTTTTTTAGTCTCCACAAGTATTGTTGAAGTTTGTTCCACTTGCATACTTTTTAGTCTTAGCTGGAATAGGAACAATCTTACCAGCAGCAACTAGATAAATAGGCCAAGAAACCCTAAATTGTTTTCTTCTTTCTTATGGAAATTAATTTCCAATAAACTCTTTGTTTAAAATTTAAGAACTGAATTGTTTTATTTTTTCTTTATGATAAAGAGAATGGCATATTGTGTTCCTTTTTATGGGCATCATGTTTTAGTAGATACTTTGACAAACTGAAGCATTTTCAAAGGGGGGTAACTGGAGAGAGGACTAGATAGTATGTCATGTGAGCATCACTTGAAGAGAGTGGAATTGTTAGGTCTGTAGAAGAGCAGATGTAGAGTGGGACCTAATAGCTTTTTTTTTTTATAGTTCTAAAGAACCTTTATGTGGAAGATGAATAGGTTTTATTCTACTTGATCCTAGAGTGCTGAATCTAGGAATAGTGTATAGAATTTGCAGAAGGTAAAATTTTATTGTCCTACTCAATTTTATCTATTGATGATGTATTATGTTTATTTCATCAACCCACTCCGGGGCCTTTTTTTTTCAATCTACTCATCAGTCACCATGCAATATTTATTATTTTTACCTCATTCATTTTCTCCTGTTTTCTCATCTACCCTATTTCATCTCTTGACTCCATTGTCTTTAAGACCACTTATATCTTTTCTATCCACCCACATTTATCAGAAAACTTATTATAGGCATTGCTGGAATGACCAATTGTTAATTTACACTTGGACAAGGGTTTGGGTTTTTCCACTATTGTTGAATGTTGGGGGATGGGAAAAATTATCAAATTTATTCTTGTTCTACAGGGACAGAAGTAGATCAACAGTGTGATAATACTTACCTGTTTTTAATCATTATAGAATTACTATAAGAATATATGTTCTTAGAGTTGCATCATGTAAAATTTATCATTGCTTACCACCACATTGTGACTTACTTAGGTTACAACTTCTCCAAAAATTTCCCTCTTTTTCCTCTGGATTTCTGAAGGGTGTTTTCCTCCTTCTAATTGTGGTACTATTTGTGGTTATTAATTCTGTTGTTAATATGATACCATCTGATTTTTCCTCCCCTCCTCTATACTCACCTATATACTTTCTCTCATTCTTACTCTTCTTTATTATCTTTTGAAATATGAAAGGGGGAAGGACTTGGGAAGTTCCTACTGTTTTCTGTTTCAAAAAACCCAATGACAGGCATTTTGTTATAAGTATTAAAAAGCTTCTCATATAACCTACATTTTCATCTATAGAAACAATTCATAAAATTTTGATAGTGATAAAATTTTGTAGTGAAATTTCCCACTAGAGATTTCTCACAAGGGTTTTGCAGTTTTGGAAGTAATGACCAAACTAATAATCTTTTGAATAAAAAAACAACTTAAAAGAAATTGCATCAACTTGATCTCAAAACATTTCATTGTCAGCTGGGATATTTCTGGCTGAAATAAAAAAGATTTTAGTTGTAAATAGGACAGTTATTCTCAAACTTTTTCAATTAGAACATTAAAGTTTTCTGCCAATTACTATAAGTCAATCAATGAACAACTATTTCTTAAGCACTTATTATATGGTAGCACTTACTATGTAGGTTTTAAGTTTTAGAGATTCAAAGGCAAAATTCTTGTTCTCAAGAAATGTGCATTCCATCACATAAGAAAGGAAAGAATAACTGTGAAAAAAAGTAGAAAATAATTGACCAATTCAAAATTTTCACCTGTTTACAAAAGATATACATATATGTATATGTGTGTATGTGAACAAACTCAACTAAAGTGAAAGTGCCTTTTATGGTTTGAAATTAAACTAATTTTAAAATCTATTTATTTGAAGTAAATTATTAAAATATTTATTTAAATGACAAAAATAATTAAAAAAATTTTAAAAATTTAAAACATTTTCTAATTTGGCATGCAAAATGTAGATATCACAGTCTCCTTTCTGATTCCATCATCTTTTTCTTAGGAGATAGATGGGTAACATGTAAGGTATATGAAAATTGGAAAAATAAGAAGAGGATAAATTATGGACTTCAATTGGTGTGTGTGTATGTGTGTATGTGTGTGTGTGTGTGTGTGTGTATGTATGTGTATGTGTTTGTGTGTATGTAATATAGTCAGACCTACTCTTTAGCAAGATCAATTTGACAGTAGTATGGTAGATGTATTGGATTGGGGAGAACCAATCTCTTGAGGAAAGGAGACCAATCAGCTAGATCTTGTAATAGTCTGTGCATGTATGTTGATGATTCACTTCAGGATGGTTGCAGTCTAGGAAAAAAAAAGGCATATATGAGAGATGTTGTGAAGACAGAAATTTATATATGTGTGTGTGTGTGTGTGTGTGTGTGTGTGTGTGTGTGTGTGTGTGTGTATGAAGAGAGAGAAGTGATTTGATATTAGGGGGGTGAGAGGGAGGAATTGAAGATGATTTAATTGGAAACCTAAATGACTTGCCTGAAACAAATAATTGGTAAGTTAGAAAGAGGAGAGGGTTTGGGGAAGGGAAGATAAGAGTTTAGACATCTATTTTGAGATGTCTAATAGACATTTATTTGAAAATATAAGTCTGGAAGTTAGAAAAGATTATAGGGATGGGCAAATAAATCTGAGAGTCATCTGCATAGAAATAGTAATTGAAACCATGGTTGCTGATGAGATTACCACGAAAAATTCTGTTGAAAGGAAGAGAAAGATCCAAGACTTTTTGGTGAGTCTCCATGTTTAGTAGATGTGAGTAGATGAAGATCTAGCAAAGGAGGTATAATAATAGACAGGTAGAAGGAGAATGAGGAGAGAGCAGTGCCATAAAAACTTAGGAAGAAGAAAATATTAAAAGGAAGAGGGGTATCAGTAATAACAAAACTTGAAGATAGGTCAAGAAAAATTAATACAAGAAAAAGCCATTAGTTTTGGTAAAGTCTGGAAAGTACAAACCATAGGAGAAAATAATTAATTTGGGATCAGACATTTATCCATTTGTCTTTTTCTCTTGAATTCTCGACCTCTTTTCACTGATTGTGCCCCTCTAAGTCTCAGCCTTGGACTCCCATCATTTACTACCTTTGCTTTTACAACCACATGAATGAAGATGGAGGAAAATCTTGCAAATGTTCTGATTGGGTCTACTACCATTTTATGTTACACAACCTCAATTGGGTCCTCACTACTGTTAGATAATTTTTGGTACTTCATCTTCAGCACCCTATCCTACTTTCTACAATGGTTCTTTCAGCCCTTTTCATTTTTCCTCAAATCTCTCATTTTTCATTCAGAAGTTTCCCCATGCTTTCAGTTGAGAACCCTGTCTTATATATTAAAAGAAAAACTGAGAACATTTATTTTGGGCTCCCTCTTCTCCATTTTTCTTCATCTCATTTCATTCATATCCTTCACCACTGTCTCTTCTACTACTATCTCACATGAAGAGGTGGCTTTACTCCTTACCAATACTAATCCCTCTCTACCTGCATGAGTAATCCCATTCCATGATGGCTCCTCCAACAGACTGGGATAAATTGAAACTAATCCCCACTCTGTCACTTATTTTCAATCTTTCCTTTTAATGGCTCCTTTCCTACTGCCTAAAAACATGACCATTTTCCCTCATCCTTAAAAACTCTGTTGTTGATCCTTCCTTTCTTAGTAACTTATATCATCATTTTTCTTTTTTTACTTCTTGTGTCTAAATTTCTTGAAAAGGTCATCTAAAGTGTCTTCACTTTCTCTTATCTTATTTTCTTCTTAACTACTTACAATTTGGCTTCCATCGTCATAATTCCATTGAAACTGTTCTTTCCAAAGTTAGTAGTGGCCTTTTCTCCATCCTCCTTCTCCTCAATCTTTCTTCTCAACCTTTGAAACTGTTAATTATTTCCCTCTTCTTGATACTCTCCAGATTTTTTAGATATCACTTTTCTGGATCTTCTCCCTATCAGACTATTCATTCTTAGTCTCTTTTATGAGATCTTCATCCACATTATGCACAATAACCATAGCTATTATGTCCTACAGTTATGTCCTGGGCTGTCTTTTCTTCCTCTCTGCTACTGCCCTTGATGATCTCATCAGCTTTTATGAATTCGATTACCATTTCTGCTAATGATTCTCAGATCTTTCTATCTTGCCACTATCTCACTGCTGATTCCAAATATCTTAAACTGTATGTTTAGGAGAGGTCTAAACATGGAACTTGAATTCATCTTTCCACCTATCCTTGCCCCATATCCTACCTTCTTTAATATTGTAGATAAAACCACCATCCTCTCAGTCCCTCAGGCTCTTAACCCAAGTGTTATCCTTGAATTTTCATTGTCTCCCACCCCTTACCTACTGCAATTCAGTCTTTCGCTAAGGCCCATCCATTTTGGTAACATCTTTCAATAACACTATCTTTTTTCCTCTGATGTTGCCATCACTCTGTTGTAGTCCCTTCTCACCTCATGCCTGAACTACTGTAATAGCTTTGTGGTGGATATCTTTGCTTAAAGTTCTAATTATTCTTCCATTCAGCCACCAAAATGATGTTCCTAAAGCTTACTTCTGACCACATTACTCCCTGCCTTGTTGATGTGTAGCCCTAATTCCCCCAGTAACCTCCCTGTAATCTCCAACATAAAAACAAAATCCAAAAAATAAAATAAAAGCAAAATCCTCTGGTTTGGATTTAAAGTTCTTTATAACCCAGCCCCTTCTACAGTCTTATACCTACAGTCTTATGCTTTCCTGCTCTTTAAGTAACACTGTCCTTGTGGCTCCTTGAACAAAACAATATATCTCTTGGCTTTGGGCATTTCATTGACTGTCCCTATCTTCTCTTTCTTCATCTTTGCTTCTTCACTTCCCTGGCTTCCTTCAGGTCTCCACTAAAATTTCATCTTTAACAGAAACCCTTTTCTAATCCCTCTTAATTTTAGTGCCTTCTGTTTCTTCATTATTTTCAATTTAAACCAAATATAGTTTGTTGTATATAATTGCATGTTGTCTCCCCATTAGACTGTGAGATCCTTAAAGGCAGGGATTGTCTTTTTGCTTTTTTTTTTTAAGAATTCCCTGTCATGATTCAAATTATGGTAAACTGAGGCAACAATGTTCTAAACATGTTCAATTTATAGGTAAAGCTAGCAGTTACCAATAAAAGGGTTTTTTGCTACTCAGCAATACAAAAGACTTTGAATAAAGACTGATGGGTTATTTTCACAAATAGGAGTTTAAAAAAAGTTGAAGGCAGCATTATTGAGATGGGGAAAAATATGATTGTTACAAAGCCTGTAGTATCATAGATATGGAAAACAACATGATTGGTTGCCAACCCTGAATCATCATAGGCTTGAGGACAAGATGATTGGATGGAAATGAAAATGTGGTGCTAGTGACATCTCCTCTTATTTTGTCACTAGGAAATTCTGATTCAGTTCTCCTGCAAGAATAATTATCTGTATGTATATAAATAGCAGATTTCCTTTACTTGGTCAGGGACAACTATTGGTTTCTTTTAAAGTGATTTATAGGAAACTGAATTTTTAAACTTAGAAAGAGGAATGGACTTTTGAACTTAAAAAAATGTGAATTAGGCAGTAATACAAAAGGTTGGCAGTGATACAAATTAGAATCAGTTTCAAAAAATGAAAATATCATTTTGATTTTCTCACCCATTACTGCTTAGCATAGTAACTGGCTCATAGTAGAAAATAAATACTAACTTATAATAATATCACATATATACATTCATGTATGCAAACATATACATACATATGTTCTAGGAGTGGAAAAACATGCATTTTCCTTTTTAAAAATTAAATTTTTTCAAATTAAAATGTTATTTTCAGATCCACTTTTTCTTTCTCCCACTTCCCTCCATTACTGAGAAAGTAAAATGCATACACATATATGTATGTATATATTAGTATAGTTGTCTGGGTATATATATATATATACATATATGTATATATACATATATGTATAAAGAGATGTGGGTTTGAGTAGGTCAATGAATTAGGTGTATATGTATTATATATTAGGTATATATATATTATAAGTGCTTACTTTTTGCTTAATTGACTTACAAAACACTTTCCTCAAAAATCATCCTGTGAAGTAATATGACATATGTAAGAACTTTTTATGTATAAGGATTTCGAAGGTCTAAGAAGTTTTAAGTGCTTTTAGGGCTATGGATGAATGAAGCATTTTATAGTATACTTTACTGAATTTCAGACATTTGTGTCTTGAATTTCACAAGTGCCTCAACTTTGGCATATTAAAAGTAACTTTTTTTTTGAAAGGTAAAGACAGAGTTTTTAATACTCCATTGTGTGAACAAGGCATTGTTGGATTTGGCATTGGAATTGCAGTTAATGGAGCTACTGCCATTGCAGAAATTCAGTTTGCAGATTATATATTTCCTGCCTTTGATCAAGTAAGTATACTTTGTTTTTTCTTTTTTTAAAAAAATTTATTTATTTAAGGCAATGGATTTAAGTGACTTGCCTAAGATTACATAGCTAGGCAGTTATTAAATGTCTGAGGTTGGATTTGAACTCAGGTCCTCCTGACTCCAGGATTGGTGTTCCAGCCAATGAACCATCTGGCTACCCCTTAAGTGTACTTTATTAACAAAGTCTATACAGTGATAGACTTAAAATTTTATATAGATTCTTGCTCATATTTCTTTTTTTTTTTAGGTTTTTTTTTGGTAAGGCAAACAGGGTTCGTGGCTTGCCCAAGGCCACACAGCTAGGTAATTATTAAATGCCTGAGACTGGATTTGAACCCAGGTACTCCTGACTCCAGGGCCAGTGCTTTATCCACTATGCCACCCAGCCGCCCCCCTTTTTAGATTTTTTTTTAGGTTTTTGCAAGGCAAACGGGGTTAAGTGGCTTGCCCAAGGCCTTGCTCATATTTCATTATAAGTTCTCATTAGAGAAACTATGTATTGTGTTAGAGACCTTCCTCTCATTCTTTTTTATTAACTCGACTTTTTGTTTGCTTGCCTCCAGAAGTCAGTAATGGGTAGAATTTGCAAAGAAACAGATTTTGCCTGGATTAAGAACAACTTCCTAGCACTTAGAACTGCTTAAAAGTGGAATGGACTGCACAAGGATTAATGATGTCATATCTCTAGAAGTTTTCAATCAGAGTCTGGATGACTACATCTAAGGATATCAAGGAATAGATACCCTCTGAGGTTCCTTTGAATCTTGAGCTGTAACGTTGTGGTATCAATGTACCACTTGGGTACCATGATTTGGTTTTCTCTTTGTAATTGACCTCAATCCTACACATCTTAAATAATATCTTTGACTTTATCTTTTACACATAAAGAGCTCATTGGTTAAATGTATTACCTGTTTATATCTGTCATTCTCCATTAAAATATAGCTCTGATTTGTGTGACATAGAAATTCCCTAGGACTATTGAAGGCTAGATTATAATGCGTCTTATCAGTCTAGCAAGGTTTTGATTTATGTACTCAGTGATGGGCCCAGTGTTTTCTGTCCTAGACTCACTCTTGTGAAGTGATCAGTGTAACATTTAAGGCTCTGACAAGTTTATTTGAGCAAAGTACATGTAATAGAGGGGTATTAATGACTCATTTTATTATGTTTTCTTTTTTAGATTGTTAATGAAGCAGCAAAATATCGTTATCGCTCTGGAGATCTCTTTAATTGTGGAGGCCTTACAATAAGAGCCCCTTGGGGTTGTGTAGGCCATGGGGCACTTTATCATTCTCAGTGTCCTGAGGCCTTTTTTGCTCACTGTCCAGGAATAAAGGTAAAATCACTACATTGATTGTGTTTGATGTGCAATTTTTCTCTAAATTCTTTTAATTGGAAGTAGTATTATGCTCATTGACAGAAGAATGGAACAGGAGGTTTTGGACTTGATCTTCATTTAGTTGCTTTTATGAGACCTTTTGTTATAATTCTCATAGAGCTCAAAGAATAAGCTAAAACAGTACAATTCCACAAATTTTTGTTAGGGCCCTACTAGGCAGGTTCAAAGACCTTGGGAATGAAAAGGTAAAAAAATGACAGAAGGAACTTCTTTTCTCACCAAAGGGATAATATCCCCAAGTGATTGTTATATAAAATATAAACTGTGTCAAAGGAAGGGATCCTGCAAGGTGCTACAAGGTCTCTTGAGGTCAAAACTCTATTATTTCCTATCAGGTATAATTTTTAATCACATGATCCTAGATGGCTTCCCCCCCCCCCCCACTCCTTTTACTGTTAAAATTTTTAAGCCCTAAATTTGGGTTAGGCAGAACTTTAATTTTCTTTTAGAAGGAAAGGAGGGTGTACTCAGTTTACTAGATCAGATTTTTGTTAAGGTTAGGAAGCATATTCCTGAAAAGTTAGTTTTGAAGCACTTCAATATATTTGTTTTTCTTCCATCTTATTGATGTCTTATTCTCTTCTTTGGATTTTATGGTATATCAATGTTATTCATAGCTGACTCTCGATGTATTATTAATATAATTTGGAAACAGTAACTTGTGAGAGGACCAGATGTTAGGCAACAGTGGCTTTTAGTAGCTCAGCAAAATATTATCTCATAATCATTATTTATCAACCATTTTCTCTTGAAACACAAATATGAATTGGTCTTATTTAGAAGATGTTTTATAAATCTGAGTTCATTATGATGTATCATGATGTAAGTCTGCTTTACTTGTTAAATAAATTAGATGCAAGTTGTAAAAGTATCACATGTCATCAATTAAATGTAACATACCCTATAGAGTAGAGCGTGTTGTGAATAGGAAAACTTGAGGTTTTATCCTGATTTTGCTGATAAGTATTGAGTATTGTGGGTTATATATATATTAAACCTTTTTTTTAATATCTCAGGATTTCAGGTATCACAGATGAACTCGATTAGGGGAAGAATACACTTCCACCTTTGCTTTTTTTAAAATAAGCACTTTTTGGCTTACAAATCTGGTGGAATTTTAAATAAAGACTAGTCAATTTAAATTGATTTTATATTGTATTTAGCTAGTAGATATTGATTCTTTTAAAAGGACATTCCTTTCTATAAATTTTATTTAATCAGTATATGGCAACTTTTACATTGGTTTGAAAGTTCCTCTCTCTCTTTTTTAATTGACAGATAGTTGTACCTAGAAGCCCTTTCCAGGCCAAGGGACTACTTTTGTCATGCATAGAAGACAAAAATCCTTGTATATTTTTTGAACCTAAAATCCTTTACAGGGCATCAGGTAAAATGTCTTTCTATTTTTTCCTATTACATGTATATGAAATGTTTGTTAGATATTATTATGCAAACTTCGGATGATGGTTTTTCATCATTAGCCTTGATTTTATATTTCCCATAGAGGAAAATTTCTACTTGCTTTGATGCTTCCTATATTGTTCTCTCTTCAAATATAACTTTCTGTGGCAATTTAGCTAAGAACTAATGAGTCATTTTTGAATTCATTTTTTAAAAAGCCTATTTCTCCCAGTGAGTCATCAGACTTTTTCCTAGAGGCAGCATAGTGTAGTGTACAGAACAAAAGATTGGGAGTCTGGTGGTATTTCCTATCTCAATTTTGCTGCTAATTAGATGTGACACATGTCATGTTATTTAACTTTTCTGTGCCTTAGTTTCCTTATATGTAAAATGAACTGATGCTGACCTTAGATGATTTCCAGTCAATTCAATAAAACATTTTTGTGATCTGGAGCAAATTCAGATCTAATTGAATATTTATCTTTCAAATAAAAGCAATCAAAATTTAAAAGTTTTATTTAAAAATATAGGATACAAAATCATCTTTCCTGAAGAATATTCAATATTAGAAATAATAAAATTTGCATGCAAAATTAATATACTTCATTACAGTTTAAATTTTGTCTTAAATACGTAATGAAATCAATGCATGATTTAAAAACTCATAAGACAGTTGACTTTTGAACATAACATAGCATATTTATGTTTTATTGAAAACTAGATAGAAGATTCTTAAAGGAGACCATACCTTTATGATTCTAGTTTACAAGTTACTGTTTTTGGACATTTTTTTTGGGGGGGGAATAGATTTGATTTGATAAGTATTTTAAGCAAGGTCTCTATTAAGTCCTCTCATCTGAGATTAATTATTCAATCATTAAGGATTTATTAAATGTCTTATGGACAGGTACTTTGCTAGGCATTGGGAATACAAAGAAAAAATGAAAGTGATCTTTTCTCTCAAAAATTTTGAATTTTATTAGAGGAGATGTGTGTATATCTATCTCTATCTCTATACCTCTATTTCTCTATATCTCTATATATCTCTATATCTCTAGCTCTAGCTCTGTCTCTATCTAATCTGTATCTGTATCCACACAATGTAGTCTTTTGCGGGTATAGCATGAGTATTGAAGGAGATTAGGAAGGGTTTCATATGGGAGATGGTACTTCAGTTGACATTTGAAGGAAACTTGAGATTCTAAGAGGGAGGGATGATAAGGGAGAGCATTCTAAGCCTGGGAGATAGCCATTGCAAAAGTATGAAGACAGAAATTGAAATGGTGTACATGAATACTTAGAGCTCTCCTTTGGTTAGATCAGATAGTGAATTATATATAGTCAGTCTGGAGAGGGAATTTGGGGTTGGAGTATGAAGAACATTAAAAGTCAAATGGAATTTATGTTTGCTTTTTTCCCTAAAATTTAAATACTTTATTTGTTGTTCCAACTACATGCAATGGTAGTTTTACCATTTTTTTTGCAAGATTTTGAGTTTTACATTTTTTCTCCCTCCCTCTCTTCCCTCCCCCTCCCCTTAATAACAGAAAGAAATCTGAAATAAGCTATATATTTATAGCCATACTAAATAAAGGTTGAGATTCATCATGTTGTAAGAGAAGAATCATATCCAAACAGAAGAAAGAAAATCTTAGTGAAAAAAGACATATTTCATAAGATAACTTTTGAAAATTATGTTTACTTTTAAAGGAAATAAATAATTATTGAAGTTTATTAAGTAGAATGATACTCTGGTCAGATCTACACTTTAAGAAAATCAATTTAACAACTGTGTGGAGGATGGATTAAAGTTGGGAGAGAAGTGAAGTTGTAGCAATAGTCCAGACCAGATATGATAAGTTCCTGAACTGGGGTGGTGGGCATGAGAATAAAAAGAAGGGCAAGGATGTGAGAGAGGTATTGTTCAAGGACATTAGTCTCCTTGTTATTTCTTTTTTTTTTTAGGTTTTTGCAAGGCAAATGGGGTTAAGTGGCTTGCCCAAGACCACACAGCTAGGTAATTATTAAGTGTATGAGACCGGCTTTGAACCCAGGTATTCCTGACTCCAAGGCTGGTGCTTTATCCACTATGCCACCTAGCTGCCCCTCCTTGTTATTTCTTGAAAAATATACTTTATCTTCTGACTCTGGACTTTTTTTTACTGGCTGTCTCCCATGCATGGAATGCTCTCTGTCCTCTAACTCCTGGCTTCTACAGGGAAGCTTTTTCTGATCAGTCTTAATTCTAGTGCCTTCGTTCTGTTAATTATTTCCAGTTTATCATATATATATATATATATATATATATATATATATATATATATATATGTTTATATGTATATATGTATATGTATATATATATATATATATATATATATATATATATATATATATATACATACATATAGCTTATTTGTGCAGTTATCTTTCTTGGTATTCTCATGTTGTTGGAGGGGTTAGTGTCACCAATTTAAGATTAAGAAGTCTTGAAAATGAAAGAATTCACAAACAGTCCTGGAATTTGAAAACCACTCAGGATTTATTTTAAAAGCCTGCAAAGATTAAGATCTTTTCTCTTCTTGGAAAAGTAGCAAGTAGTTTGTAAGTTGCTTGAGGGCAGGAGAGTAACAAAGGCTCAATGAGGTTTGAGACAGAGAGAGAAATGAGAGACAGAGACAGAATGACTGAGACACACAGATGAGGGAAGTTTTATAAAGTCTTGCCCCCTCCTCAGGTACAGAAGGATCAGGAAGAGTACCTGACTGAAACCAGGTAAAAGGCTGGAAACTGTGGGGGGAGGGGTTGGTAAAAATGAGGAGAGGTTACAAATTTACATTTAAAAGCGGAGCAGTAGGAGTCAATTTACATCATAGGAACAGAAAACATTACCTTACTAGGCAAAATTTAATAGTGTAAAAGTTTGCAAAATTTATTCCTAATCACAGTATCTCCCATGTCCATAACTCCTTTCATCACTTAGTGCTTAATACAGTACTGGACGCATAGAAGGTGCTTAATCCATATTTATTGACTAATTGATTAGAAATGACAGGATTTGGCAACTAATTGGATATTTGGGGTGAGAGAGAATTGAGAGTCTGAAAATGATGCTGCAAACTTTGTTTCCTGAAAGGATAGTAGTGAGTGACTTTGATAGAAACATGAAATTTCTGTTTGAGGAGGCTATGAATTATGAGTTCAGTTTGAACATATTGACATGTCAGCATCCAGTTTGAAATGTCTAATAGTTGGAGTTTCAAGGCTGGAGTTCAGGAGAGAGATGAGGACAGCATAGCTAAATCTAGGAGTTAGGGGAGGTGATGGTGCTTCTAATGAGAGAATAGAGAGAGAAAAGAGAATTGAACCTAGAGCTTTGGTGTATTCTTCTAGTTAATAGACATTCCCTGAATGGTGAACCAGAAAAATCTATTGTAAAGTAACAGTCATATAGGTATGAAAACCCAAAGAAGATCAAGTATCCAAGAGGAAATTGTGGATTTCAAATGCTGCTGAGAGTGAAGACATATGGGGACTGGGAAAAGATCTTGATATTTTTCAATTAAGAGATTGGTAGCTTTCAAAAGTAATTTCAGTTGAATGATGAAGTTGGAAATCACGTTGCAAAGGGTAGAGAAGTGAGAAGAGAAGTGGAGGCAATGAGTTTTAACAACTTTTTCTAGGAGATTGACTATGCAACCTCATGTCACAGTCTAATACAATGCAGTAAATATTTATTAAGCAACTATTAAGTGCTGGGGATACAATTCATAAAAAGAAAGACAATCCCTGCCCTTGATGAGTTTATAATTTGAAGGTGGAGATAGCACATGAAAGGAAGCAGAAGGGGATAGGGAAGTTGGACAGTACAACAGAGGGTACCCAGCAAATGGGGGTATCTTGTTCCATGGAGTTGAAACTAGGCAGGACAGCAGATGCAAAGTGGAGTAGTCTGAGAGTCCAGTTTCTGCTTTCTATATAAGAGGGCATTGGTGTCAGTCATGAAATTAGCTACATGGTGGTGAGTTTAGAAATGATGAAGTTGTCTTGGGAGGAACATTTTTGCTCTGTAAAATTGAACCTAGGCAGGACAACAGATGCCAAGTGGAAACATTTTTTTTTTAAAAAGAATTATCTGAAATTGACACAGTTATTGGTTAGGAAAACCATTTTTTTTTTTTTAAAAAATGAGTATTACAAAAATGAAAATACTCCAATTAATAGATCATGGAATAGTTATCCCAAGTAGCAGAATCTTGGAAAATGAAATTGATCAAATCTTATAAGAATTACAAAAGTAAGCAACCAAACAAACCTTGATACAGTTGGATTTATAAGAGAGTTTATAAAAAATTAAAGAGCAATCTATATCAATGCTTACATATTATTCTCAAAATTGAAGACAGAAAATGTTATACCAAGTTGTTTGTTAGTTTATTTATTTGTTTTTGGTATGGAAAAATTATGGTTCTTCTACTTAAACTAAGAAAACGTAAATCAAAGAAAGAGAATCTAATTAATTATTCTTCGTGAGTATTGCTAACAGAAATTTAAAGAAATCCTAACAAGAAGACTATAGTAATATATCAAAAGAAATTATTCACTGTTATCAATTTTTGGAAGTTTTTCTTGTGGAGAAGATGGGAAGAGATAGATTAAATCAGGAGATCTTAATTTGGGTTCTGTGAACTTGTTTTAAATTGATTACTTTATTTCTTTTTAAAAAAAAATTTTTTTTTAGGTTTTTGCTAGGCAATGGGGTTAAGTGGCTTGCCCAAGGCCACACAACTAGGTAATTATTAGGTGTCTGAGGTCAGATTTGAACTCAGGTACTCTTGACTCCAGGGCCGGTGCTCTATCCACTGCTCCACCTATCCGCCCCCTACTTTATTTCAATATAATTGGTTTTCTTTGTAATTTTATACAAGGAAAGTATAACATTAATTTATACTAAAAATTTTACAAGGGGCGGCTAGGTGGTGTAGTGGATAAAGCACCGGCCTTGGAGTCAGGAGTACCTGGGTTCAAATCTGGCCTCAGACACTTAATAATTACTTAGCTGTGTGGCCTTGGACAAGCCACTTAACCCCATTTGCCTTGTAAAAAACCTAAAAAAACAAAAAACAAAAAAAACTTTCCAAAGCATATACATAGAAGAGTAATGTTTAATATGATTTGAAAAGTTCAAAATCAAAGGTATAGGTTATTTTCTATGGAGAATCATGAGAAACTTTTCCAGTAAAGATAGGAACATAGTATTTAATATAGTTCTAAAAATGCTAATGATAGCAATAAACCAAAGGGGGGAAAAGTAGAATCTTGAGCTTTAGCAAAGAGGAGACAAAATTATCCCTATTTGAGGCCAACATGATGATTTACTTAGAAAATCTCAGAAAAGCCATAAAGAAAGTGAGATTATTGTGAAGTTAGCAAGACACAAAACAAATCCACAAAAATCAATAGTAAATCTCTATGGCAAAAATAGAATCCAGGAGGAAATAAGAGAAAAGAAAATTTCATTCAGAATTATTGCAAAATGCATGACATATCTGTAAATCAGCATGTCAAGACACTTAATATTATATATAATTATAAAACATTTTTAAAAAAATAAGAAATGATTTAAATAATTAGAGAACTGTTTATTGCTAATGATTAATCCATGCCTAAATAATGCAAAATTACATAGATATTCCATACCAATTATACTCTCAAGGGGGGGTACTTTATAAAAGCAAGACAAATAATTATTCATTTGTGGGAACAAAAAGTCTAGAATCTCAAGGAAAATGAAAGGAAAATGAAAATGAATGAAATGAAAAAAGTGGGAAGGAGGGAGGGCAAGGGAGTTTCAGCCAAAGTGACTGCTTAAACAGAAGGCAGATTCTTTCCAGCCCCCTTACTTCTCCACCTAAGTCCTCCACAGTAGCACTAAACTGATTTACTTGATAATGTAATGATCAAGAATTCTAATGAGGGAACTTCTAGGACAAATGTCATTATGAAGCTAGCATGCTCCTGGAACTTTTCCCTTCACAAAACTAAATGAAGCCAGTGCATAGACATTAAAGCTACAGATCTCACCAAAAAAAGACAAGATTCAAAGAAGTTTTCAGTGTCATCCTGGAGGATCTTCTGTGAAGGTCTGTCTCTGGGGGAAAAGGGGAAAGTAAAATCCTATTAGAAGGGAGAGTGGGAAAGATAGCAGGAGGTTTTTAGCCACAGTCTAGTCCAGGTTCAGGTCCCAACAGCTTGACAACAGTAGAGGTCCCAGAAACTAGATAGCAAACCAGCAGGGAGGGTCCCAATCCCAAAGAAAGTCTGAACCTCGGGAACACTGGAGCAAAAGTCAGGATTGGGTTAGGGCAAGCCGCTGCATAGGCAGAACCTGGACATAAAGGATGAAACAAACCTCTGCAAAGGCAAGGCCTGGACTTCACAGGCAACATCTTGGCCAATAACGAACCAGAGATCAGACCCCAGCCCCAGCAAAAAAAGCTTTCTATACCCTGGAATTAGAGCTCAGACAATCAAGAGGAGCAAAAAAGCTAAAGGAGCACTCACTAAAGAAAGCTACTATGCAGATAAAGATGATAACAGTGCCTCCTCAAAAGAAGAAAACAGTGAAAAATTATCTATAGGGTAAGTCTCAAAAGAGTCTATGCATTGGAATCAAATTCAAAAGCTCATAGGAGAGCTTAAAAAAGAATTTAAAAACCAAAGAAGAGAGGAAGAAGAAAAATGGAAAAAATGAAATGAGACTCATGCAGGAAAATTATGAAAAATTGACCAAAGAAATCAGCTCCTTTAAAAGTAACCAACTGGAAAAAGATTGCAAATCTTCAAAAAATAAAATTTACCAACTGGAAAAGGAATGCAAGTCAGCAAAGAGTAAAGTTAACCAACTGGAAAAGGAAACACAAAAGCTAATTGAAGAAAATAAAACCCTAAAAATTAGAATTGGATAAATAGGAACCAATGAATATGTGACACTACAAGATTTCATCAAAGTAAAAAAATATTGAAAAAAATTGAAGTAAAGTACCTTTTAGGAAAAGCAAATGATGGAAAAAGATCCAGGAGAGATAATTTATGAATTATTGGACTGCCAGAAGTCCTAGATCAAAAAAAAAAAGAATGTGGAAAACATCTTTCAGGAAATTGTCAGGGAAAACTGTCCAAATTTGCTAGAGGAAGATGACAAAATAATCATTGAAAGAATACACAGAACTCCTCTAGAAAGAGATCCCAGGACAAAAACTCCAAGGACTCTCATGGCTAAATTTCAGAACTCTCAAATAAAGGAGAAAATACTGCATACAGCAAAAGGAAGCAATTTAAACACAGAGGAAACACTGTCAGACTAAAGAGGACTTATCAGCTTCAACATTGAAGGACCAGAAGGTCTGGAATACTATACATTGGAGGGCAGAGGACCTTGGATTGCAACCAAGAATTTAGTACCCTGCAAAATTCAGCATATTCAATGAAATAGAGGACTCCCAAAATTTTCTGATAAAAAGACCAGAACTGAACAGAGAATTCAGTCTCCAAATGAGACTCAAGAGATACATAAAAAGGTAAGCAAACAAAACAAATGTTAGTCAAATAACATTAAATGGTATACAACTCTATGAGGAAAGATATAATACTTGAGAATTGTTTTTCTCTTAGGATAGTTAAATGTTTGAATATAATTGAAGAGATTAGATTTAGAGGATATGGATATGGTTGATTCTTGTCTTTTCATTGAAGAGGACTAAGGTAGACATCACTATGTTGAGGCAAAAAGCCCAGATGAAAAGCTGAGGTGTTTACTCTAAACTTATGTGTCTCAGTTTCCTTTGACCTACTTTAATTTTGTTTTGCTCACAAAACTTAGGACTTTTGATGAGGAGGGCATCCTGTCCTGAGCAGTCCAGATAAAAATGTTTCCCATCCCTTAGCATCAGTTGTAAAGTTCTTAAGACAGACCTTCTGTACTTGGAGCATTTAGAGACTCTAGTTGATTAAATCAGAAGTGACTTTAGGGGGGAACCTATTTAGAAGGGTTGGACATAATTCTCAGTTAACAAGGGTTTAAATATCATGGTTGGGGAGCTAAAGGTGGGGAGTGTGAGAGAAAGTATATTTAGGGGGGGTAACAAATGGCTTTGCATCATTTTTTTACTCATGAGAATTATGAGTCCTTGGAGGGTTCTGGAAAAGGGAGTAAGGTATAAAATGAAAATCTCAATGAGAAACTACTCATTCACTCTTGAACTATAGGAAAGGTAAGCAGAGTCTGAGGGCAATAGAATGAAGGAAAACAATTGTGTAGAATATGTGCCTAGCATTTTATAAATATCTCTTTTGATTCTCACAATAACCTTGTGATGTAGTTGCTATTATTTTCCTCATTTTGTAATGGAAAAACTGAGGTTAACTGCCTTGTCCAGGGTCACACAGCTAGTAAGTGTCTGAAGCTGGATTTGAATTCTAGACTTCTTGTTTCCTGGCCTTATACTTTCTGTATTGTAGCAGGCTAGCTTCTCAGTGTTAAATATTTTCTGTAAAACTGTGTTTGGAGGCAGGAACTTTACATTCTAGTCAAATCAGATTGTGTAATTTAGTTTAGTCAAGTGAAATTTTTTATTTTATTTTTTATTTTTATTTATTTTATTTTTTTGCAAGGCAATGGGGGTTAAGTGGCCTGCCCAAGGCCATACAGCTAGGTATTAATAAGTGTCTGAGGCCGGATTTGAACTCAGGTACTCCTGACTCTAGGGCCAGTGCTCTATCCACTGTGCCACCTAGCTGCCCTGGTCAAGTGGAATTTAAACAGAGGTCTTCCTCACTCCAAATCCAATACTCTTTACACTAGTAATATCAAACAAATAGAATTGAGCCACTAAACCAAATATAAGCATTCTTGTTACTTGGTGACTTAGAAAACCATAAACAAGGGACAGCTAGGTGTTGCAGTGGCTAGAGTGCTGGTCCTGGAGTCAGTAGGATCTGAATTCAAATGTGGTCTGAGACACTTAATAATTACCTAGCTGTGTGACTTTGGGCAAGCCACTTAAACCCATTGTGTTGCAAAAACCAAAAAAGAAAAAAAATGAATATTATCTATTTTCTTTTATTCTTATTTTGTTGAATATTTTCCAGTTACTTTAATGGGCTCAGTCATAGGCTGCAATGAGTCACATGTTTGACCTTTTTCCTCTTTATACTATATAATGATGCTACTGATGATGATGTTTGACCCTTGTTCTCAAAGATGACCATGACATGCCTATGAATTGGATTTGACTGAGGGGAGACTGTGCTAAATCACCAGCATTGCTTTCTTCTTCAGAACCATCTGGGTCTAGTAGCCAGATATGAATCAGAATGACTGGAAACAGCCCTGGATGCGAGGCAATTAGGGTGAAGTGACTTGCCCAAGATCACACTGCTACTAAGTGTTTAAAATTACATTTGAACTCAGGTCCTCCTGACTTCAGGGTCAAGTCCACCCTTTTGCCATCTACCTGCCTCATATACTATATATAACCTCTTTATCAGCTCTGAGAACATGGGAAATTTGATGACAGGTGTGGAGGGGGAAAAAGACAAGAAATCAGGACCATTTTTAGCGAATGGGGTACATCCCCAAAAGAACAAGCTGCTTCAGAACGTTGCACTTAGTTTGGTTAGTGTTCAGTGGACTCATGGGGTCAAAGGAAAAGCTGATGAAAAGGAGTTCAGTATGAACTTGAAACGTTATACAAGGTGTTAGTGTAATTTATTCAATTCAACGGAAGTAAATTAATATGAAATGGAAAAATGAAGCAATATATTTGGAAAATCAAATGTAGATGAAGTTTTTCTTAATTATATCTTTATAATTGATAAAAGAAGAATATTTATCATATATTTTAATATACAAGTTGTAGGAGAAACTGCAGAAACAGAAAATAAGTGTTTTATTTATGTCATTTTAATGTCTGTTTGCCAAGACAATAGTAGTCATATTTATTCACAGTCTTAGGGGGTAGCTTTTTCTAATTTTGTTCTTTTGTAAAGCAAAAAAAAAATTAAGTACTGTACTTTCTGTAGTTACTTATGTGAAATGTACAAAAATTAAAGAATGTTATTACTATATGATTTAGCTTTAACATTCAAATAAGTGACAATTTTTTGATATATGATGATACTGAAAATATCATTTAATATCTATTATCTAAAAATGTCAAAGATTTATTTAGAAAATATTTGGTGATAGGAAGTTAGTGTTTTTTAAAGTTATTTGTACAGTGACAAGCATAGAAAATGGTTATGAATTAGAGAAAATGAGTCAGCATGACATTATTAGATCTAGGTGTCTTATGGAGATGCTATTTTGATATGTCTTTTAATCTTTTCACTTTCCTTTAATTGAACAAATATGACATCAGGGATGTAGCAGTAAATCTAACTTTCATCAGTGGTTGTTATAGTAACAAAGTAGGTAAGACTAAAAGCCTTGTACAAATTATATTCCAGTGTTCAAATTACTCTTTCAGGCAAGTATATTAATAGTTTCAAGGATGTTTTGTAGGAAATATATTAATTTTGCATAAATTATTATGTTCTGACGAGAACCAAAATGGCTTTATTGGCCTTAGCTTTTATAATGTTACCAGATATAAGAAAACAAGATTGAAGTCTTAAAATATCATTAACATCTACACTAGGTAATGGGGAAATAACTTATTAGATTATTTGACTGATTTTGTTTGATATCATTGAAAGTACTTCATTACTTCAATAAAAACTAGGAAATTTATTATTAGTGATAGTCTTTGTGGGAAATAAGTAGAATTTATCCAGATAATTTTAAATCACTCATGAACTTTTAAAATTTTTTTTCTTGTTTGTTTGTATGTATGTATTTGTTATCAAGCTTACATGTCCTTCTCTGGCAAAATATATTTTATCAAATCTGAAAATTTAATGAGAAGCTAAAAACAATGGTAGAGAGAAATCTGTCTTCATCCTTTCCTTAATTCTCTTAAATTAAAAAAAATTGAGGAAAGTAAGTTGTTTTCACCAAAGGTCAGACAGATTACCACATATATATGGAAAAAATCTGTTAATGTCTATTAATTATCTAATTCCTAATTATTAACCTAAGAAGTTGCTGTTCAATGAAAAGCAAACTACTGGAAAACCCTAAGTTAAAATGACATTTGATAATTGTAAGTTTGATTGACATGGGAAAATTGCAGAATTCACAACAGAAAGCATTTGGAAGGGTAATTTTTTTTTAAGTTTAATGTTGTAAATTAGCTAACTGATGTTGATGATTTTACTGGTGTAATATTATTAAAGACTAAGTTTAGGAAAATAGATAAAGTATTTTTTATTAGAATAAAGACCCTTTTTGAAGACTTTGGGGAAGGAAAATTTATTTGTTGAACTGTGCATAAACAAACAGTAAAAAAATAGAATAATGTCTCACTAACCTGTGATAATGTCATGAACTGGTAACTAACTTTAACAAGAATTTCTTGATTTTTAAATTTTTTTTAAAACAATAGTTGATAGAGGTCTAGTATCATAAAATAACTCATTTGAATAAGCATGAAAATAAAACCTTAAAATTTTAAACAGCAAATGCTGAGATTAATCGAGTCTCTTCTAAGGAGATGCCACCTAAATGTTTGTTGCTTGCAATTAACTTCTCCTTGTTGTAAAATATTTGCTGCCAAAATGTCTAGGAGGAAACAGCTTTCATTTATGTGGTTGGTGACTTCAACAGGTTTAGGAAGATTCTTGAGTTATCTTTCAAAAGGAGAAAACTAATTTACGGAATACATTGTTTATTGAAGACTAGAAACAAATTTGTGAAGCTGGGTTTTTAAACAATACTTTGACTGGGATGTACATAAAGACCATTTATGTAGGAAAATATAGTTATTACTTGCTTAGCCTATTTCTCCCTCCTTGATCCATAAAACTTAAAATACCCCTCCTTTCTATCATTCCCATTTTTATTAAAATTTCCATTTTTTTGGTAAATCAATGGCAGTTTCTAACATAGACTGACTTCTGATCTAGAAACACAATTGAATCTAATCTGTTTTTTTCTCACTAATATTTAAATTAATGCCAATAAGAAATTAAGTGATAGCCTTGAAATTGTTTTCTAAGTTTTTTTAGCATTTAACTTATTTTTTAATCTCATTTTGTACAAATGGTTTTTTACATTAATAAAATATTCTTGTTTCCAAGTAAACAAAATACCCCTCCTCCCCCATGAATATAGATAGGATTGCTTGAGCGAAAAAAAGTAAAGGGGAGAGAAAAAAATTAAAATAAAAAAATAATAGTAATAATTGTAGGTATGGCCAGGTGGTGCAATGGACGAAGCACCAGCCCTGGAGCCATGAGCACCTGAGTCCATATCCAGCCTCGTAAACCGAACAATCACCCAGCCGTGTGACATGCAAGCCACCCGATCCCCACTGCCCTGCAAAAACCAAAAAAAAGAAAGAAAAAAAAGACCCAAAATAAAATAAAATAGTAATAATAGTAGGGGTGGCTGGGTGGCAGACAGAGCATTGGCCCTTGAGCCAGTAGCACCTGGGTCCAAATCCGGCCCCAGACACCCAAAGATCACCCCGCTATGTGGCCCCAGGCAGGCCATCCAGCCCCACTTGCCCTGCACCCTCCCCCAAATAATAATAACAAAAAAATGTGCTTGAGTCTTTGTTCTACCACCAACAACTCTGTCGTGGGTGGATCTCATTCTTTATGATAAGTCCATCACAAAAGTTATTTCCATAGTTTTCCACCGTTGCCATTGCTGATCACAACTCCCTCCTTTCTTATTTCTCCACTACCATGTACTCTATTTTCTCTCTCCTTTCACTCTGACTCTGCTGTAGGGTCTCTGAGTGGCACAGCAGACAGATCCCTGGTCCTGGGGCCAAGAAGCCCTGAGCCCCCATACCACCCCTTAGGCCCAGAATCCACCAGGCCCTGGGGTCCCGGACAGGCCATCCAATCCCCGCCCCTTGCAAGAAGTAAGAAAGAAAATGTGTTATATCTGGCCACTCTCCCCCCATGGTCCATCCTCTCCTCCTTTATTCACATCCCCACCCCTTCCCCCCTGCTCCCCTCTCCTTCTTACTCCAGATGTCTATACTCCATTGAGTATATATGCTGTTTCCTCTCCTAGCCACTTCTGATGAGAGCAAAGGTTCCCTCATTTCCCCTTGCCTCCCCACTTTGATATCATTACAATAGCTCATTGTAATAAAAAAAATCTTATGTGAAATATCTTGGACTATTCCCCCTCTCCTTTTTTTCCCTCCCATTCCATTTCCCTTTTTTTCTATTGACTCCATTTTTACACCATATTTTATCTTCGAATTCAGCTTTCTCCTGTGTTTCAACTATATAAGCTCCCTCTACCTACTCTATTAACTGAGAAGGTTCATATGAGTATTATCAGTGTCATTTTTCTATGCAGGAATACATGCAGTTCATCCTCATTAAGTCCCTCATATTTCCCCCATCTCCTCCAATCTCCATGCTTCACCAGAGTCCTGTATCTGAAGATCAAACCTGTTCAGCTCTGGCCATTCCAAAAGGAACATTTGAAATTCCCCTGGTTCATTGAAAGTCCATCTTTTTTCCCTGGAAGAGGACATTCAGCCTTGCTGGGTAGTTCATTCTTGGCTGCATTCTAAGCTCTTTTGCCTTCCGGTATATTGTATTCCAAGCCCTACAAGCTTCCAATGTAGTTGCTGCTAAGTCCTGTGTGATCCTGACTGCAGCTCCATGATATTTGAACTGTGTCCTTCTGGCTGCTTGTAATATTTTCTCTTTGACTTGGGAATTCTGGAACTTGGCTATAATATTCTTAGGGGTTGGTTTTTTGGGATCTCTTTCTCTGGGGGATCGGTGGATTCTCTCCATTTCTATTTTGCCCTCTGCTTCTAGAATATCAGGGCAATTTTCCTATAGTAATTCTTTGAAAATGATGTCAAGGCTCTTTTCCTGATCATGACTTTCAGGTATTCCAATAATTTTTAAATTATCTTTCCTAAGTCTGTTTTCCATATCAGTTGTTTGTTCAATGAGATATTTCACATTTTCTTCTAATTTTTCATTTTTTTGGTTTTGAAGTATTGATTCCTGATTTCTGGTAAATTCATCAATCTCCCTGAATTCTATTCTTTGTCTGAAGGATTTGTTCTCCTCAGAGAGTTTTCTTATCTTTTTTCCCCATTTGGCCAATTTTGCTTTTTAAAGCATTCTTCTCCTCAATAACTTTTTGAACTGTTTCATCCATTTGACCTAAGCTGTTTTTTAGCATGCTATTTTCTTCAGCATTTTTCTGGATTTCCTTGACTAAGCTGCTGACTTCATTTTCATGTTTTTCCTGCATCTCTCTCCTTTCTTTTCCCAGTTTTTCTTCCAACTCCCTCATTTGATTTTCAAAGTCTTTTTTGAGTTCTGTCATAGCCTGAGCCCAATTTCTGTTTTTCTTGGAGTCTTTAGATGCAGGATCTTGTGCTTCCTCATCTTCAGACTGAGTATTTTGATCCTTCTTGGGTTCATTTGCAAAATATTTCTCAATAGTCTTCCTTTTGTTTCTTTGCTTGCTCATTTTCCTGGCCTGGGCCTGGTTTTGGGGTGCTTCCTGAGCTTTTGGGACACTCCCACAAGGGTCTCAATGTGTGAGGCTCTGTCCTCCCTCTTGGTCTGTGAATGACCATAAGTGCCCCCCTCTGCCACGGGGCTGAGGTGGGGGGGTCCTGTTGTTCTGTGGGGGGGCCTAGACTGGGATCAGGATCTGAATGTGGTCAGAGCCCCAGAGTCCTGTTCCAGAGGCAGAGGACAGAGCTCTGCAGTCTCTCTTTACTCCCCTCTCTCAGCTCAATGGGCTCATGCCCTGGGGGCTCCTGCTTACTGGCTCCACCTGCTTCTGTTTCCTGGATCAGGGCTGGGGAAAGACCATGCTGCTTGCTGTGTGCCCTGAGGGCTGGGCTCCACTGCTCGCTCTTGCAGAGGTCCCCAGCTGTTCCCCCACTTTGTACCCGGTGCTCCTTGGGGTGCAACTCAGGAGACTCCCCCCGCTGCTGTGAGCTGAGAGTCCTAGCACCCTGGGGCTGCCTCCCGGAGGCTGAAGTTCTTTGGCTCTGGTGGGCCACCCCTCTGGCAGGCTGCCTCTCTGATCCCGGGGAGCAGAGCCTTTCTGCTCTTTTCCAGGTTACCTTGAGTAGGAGAACTGCCTCACTGTGTCCCTCTGTGGGTTCTGTCTCTCGAAAGTTTACTTAGAATCCTTAGCTGATGAATTTTATCAGAGAGCTCCTAAGACTGGATCCCTTCTTGTTGCCATCTTGCCTCCACCCCTCCTAAGTTTTTAACCTGTTAAGAAGTTAGTGGCCTATAAGTCTTGAAATAGGTTTGAATCCTAACACATTCTAGTTGTATTACCCTGGGAAAGTCAGTTAACTTCTTAGACATAAACCTTCCTACTCATGCTGTTGTCTAACTCTTCATGATCTCATTTCAGATTTTCTTGGCAAAAATACTGGAGTGGTTTACTATTTTCTTCTCTAGTGATTTATTTTTTATAAGCGAGTAAATTGAGGTAAACAGGGTTAAATGATTTGCCCAGGGTCACATAGCTAATATGTATCTGAGGCTAGATTTGAATTCCAGAAGAGGAATTCTGACTCCAAGCCTCGTTTGCCATCCACTGTGCTACTTAACTGCCCTTTCCTTCTCATGGGAATATTGGCTATAGTGGCATCATTTCCTTCTTTGTCCCTACCTCCAGCTGTACCCATTCCATTCTCCCTCTCTTCCAGCAATTTTATCCTAATTCTTTTCTTTTCTCTCATTGGTAGATAAGATGAAATCTTTCTGATTTCCTCTTTCGTTCAATCATTTTGACATTGTACAACTTCATAGAAAAAAGTGAGGTATCATAGAATTTAATCCTTGGAATATTAATTCCACTCTTTATCTTTTTTCTCAGATGCTTTGATTCTCTTAAACCTTTAGATCCTCAGATCTTTTTTCCCCTTAATATTTCATTTTTGTTTTTACCTTCTTTTCTTTTTCTTTCTCTAATAATAGGCATGAGAGAATTGATTTCATTTGTAAGCTTAATATTTTCTTTTACAAGTTCAATTTTTTAAAGGAACTTCTCAAGTTTTTTTTTTGTTGAAGGTCTATATGTTGTTGATTAGGACCAGGTTTACAAGATGCATTATATTGAACTGAAGTTTGAACTCTTAGTTTTTTTAGTTTTTTTGTAAGGTAGAGGGGGTGAAGTGACTTGCCCAAGGTCACACAGCTAGGTAATTATTAAGTGTCTGAGGTCAGATTTGAACTCAGGTCCTCCTGACTTCCAGGCAGTTGCTCTATTCACTGCACCCCCTAATTGCCCCTTGAACTCTTACTTTTGATGTGTACTAGATCAGACTCTTTCTAGACTTCTTATGATGGTGGAATAAGTCAAGAGAAAAGACTTTGCAATATAAAAGAACACCAATTTGAAGATTTTCTTTTTGACTGTTTATATAAATTGTTAGTTTCAAAAAGTTGTAATATTTAATCACTGCATGCTTGAAGTTTCTACTGTAGAGGTATTCTGTGGTAGTCTGTGATCAGTCAGTCAATCCTTTTTATGATTTATCTTCCTTCAACTTAAATCATTTATCCACATGTTCTAACTTCACTCTCCTTTATGTATTGTCTTATTCATAAGGCTTGTGAGGTAGGCTTTTTCACTGAGTCACTTTGCCTTAGTCCTTTGGTCATACAGTCTTTCTCTTGTATTTCTAGTCATTAGTTCCCTTCTTCAATTTTTCCCCTCTGTCCTTTTACTGCTATTTAGACTCTTGGATCCAAGAATCCTCACCTTTCTCCCAGTGATGATGTGGGTGGACTGGAGTAATTCCAGGGTTGAGTAAAATGGCCTTAGTTGAAGGAAAATTCCTCTTCCTTTGTGTTCAGTGTTTTCCATTTTGTTATTATTTATTGCCTTTTCATCATTGTTTATCTGTAATTTATATAATATAATTCTTTCTGGGTGTTACAAATTAGTAATGCCTTCTAAATCACTACTAGAGAATTATTTTTGAAAAAAAGGAATCTTATATGAATGAGTGATATTTCTGCATATTTGAAAAATTTGTTTTATTTAATATTATTTGGGAAGACATGTCTACTTGCAGCAACTAATAAATTAGCATTAAATGCATTGAAGGTGACAGCTTCATGTTGAGATTTTTATTACTTTGGATAGTTATCTATGTTGGAGTTATAATGAAAACCATTTAGGACTGGCATTTATTTTTTTCTCTTCAAAAAATTTTTAAAAAATTTTCTATAATTTATGTACACATTACTAAAATATTCTTGTTTACTATAAAACCTCATGAAAAATAAAGTGAAAGAAAGATTAAAAAAATGTGTTTCAGTCTGTGTTCTGAAATCATCAGCTCAGTCTCAGGTGGCCCACAATCTTTATCATAAGTCCATCAGAGAAGTTACTTCCATATTTTTCTACAGTTGCTGTTGCTGATTGTAATTCCCTCCATCCATCCCTTCCCACTACCATCTATTATGTTTTCTCTCTCTTTTCACTCTGCCCCTTTTCTAAAATGTGCTGTGGGGTAGCCAAGTGTCCTTCTGATTGCTTTTCTCTTTGACTTGGGAGTTCTGGAACTTGGCTACAGTATTCCTGAGGGTTGTTTTTTTTTTTTTTTTTTTTTTTTTTAACATTTTTCAATAGGAGATTGATGGATTCTCTCGATTTCTATTTTACCCTCTGCTTCTAGGATATCAGGGCAATTTTCCTGTAGTAGTAATTCTTTAAAAATAAGGTCAAGGCTGTTTTCCTGATCATGACTTTCAGGTCGTCCAATGATTTTTAAATTATCTTTTCTAGATCTGTTTTCCAGAGCAGTTGTTTTTTTTTTCAATGAGGTATTTCACATTTTCTTGCAGTTTTTCATTATTTTGGCATTGAATTATAGAATCTTGATTTCTCACAATGTCATCAGCTTCCTTTAGCTCCATTCTACATCTGAAGGATTTATTTTCCTCAGAGAGCTTTTTTATCTCCTTTTCCATCTGGCCAATTCTGCTTTTTAAAAAGCATTCTTCTCTTCAATAATTTTTGAACTGTTTTATCCATTTGACCTAAACTGGTTTTTAACATGGAATTTTCTTCAGTATTGTTTTGAATCTCCTTGACTAAGCTACTGATTTCATTTACATGTTTTTCCTGTATCTCTCTCATTTCTTTTCCCAATTTTTCTTCTATCTCCCTTACTTGATTTTCAAAATCTTTTTTGGGCTCTGTCATAGCCTGAGCCCAACTTCTATATTTCTTGGAGTCTTTAGATACAGAACCTTGGACTTTCTCATCTTCAGATTGAGTATTTTGATGCTCACTGGGACCAAAGTAATTGTCTATGGTCAGTTTCTTTTTCTTTTTTTTTCCTGTTTGCTCATTTCCCCAGCCTGTGCCTGGTTTTGGAGAATTTGCTGACCTTTTGAGTGTTATTGGTATGCCTCCAGTATGTGGGGCTCTTACTGCTCCCTTGGTCTGTTGAATGACCACTGGCACACCCCTCTGCTCTGTTGCTGTGGGCGTTGGCCGGGTTGGCCCTGCTCTATAGGGGACCAAGACTGTGACCAGGGTCTGAATGTGGTCAAAGCCCTAGAGTCCTGTCCTAGAGACAAAGGACACACCTTGGTAGTTGCCCTCCACTGCCTTACCTTTCATGGGCTGAGCACTCAGGGCACAGCAGCCAGGCAGCTTCTGTTGGGCAGCTCTGAGGTCTGCTTCCATATCCTGGGATCTGGACTTTGCTCTGGCAGAGGTCTCCCTGCTGATCTTCCAAGTTGTGCTTGGTGTTCCCTGGGGTGCAGGTCAAGAAACTGCTTCTGCTTCTAGGAGCTGGAGCTCCCAGGCCAACAGGTATCTCTTGAATGTTTATTTAAAGAAACTTGACATTTTGGGAAAATTCAGTTTCATTTAAGAGAGACCACTGATACCTTTCACTTCACTTTCACAAAATCTGGAGCAGTGAGAGCCTAGGAGGCAACAGGATGGAGAGGTCACATTGTTGAACTGCAGAGGACTAGTACCCAAAGTCTAATTCAGCCTCAGCCTCCAGCTAGCTGTGGGATCTCCAGGACTGGCATTTAGAAAACTTTTTTTTTTTGTTTCAACTCTGCCACTAATTTTTGTTTACTTTTCTCAGTTATAAATGTAATATTGCATTTATTACAACTACAATACTTCATCAGGGCATGGTAGTGAACTTGAGTTTTTAAAGGTTATGCAAGAGAAGTACAAACTCAGTTTCCTTAAAACTGGAAAAAATAATATTGACTTGGACTAAATCTGCTGTGTTTGGAGAGTCTCATCATCCTTAGATGATGATCAAACTCAGTTGAAACCCATTAGTAATGTATGAAAAAGTTTCAATCTGATCTACACTATTGTAGGTCATACTTGCACTGAAGACATCATGTTGCTTTTTAAATATTGAAGTGCTTCTGCTAATTATATTATTGCATTCTTGTGTCTAATTCTTTTCCATTAATTTAGGTCTTGATGTTAGGACTAGTTAAAAATGCTATTATATAGAAGGAGTAGTATCTGTTTATGTCAGAACTTTTGTCTCTTGAGTGCCTGCTGTTTCCAAATTAATTATCCTATTTCATTTATTTATTTAGTAAATTATTTAATTCCTAGGTTTCCTCTTCTATTATCTAGTTCTCAACTGATCTCCCTTATTATATACTCCCTTACAAATGCTATGAACAGAAATGCAAATTTTAATCCTCTCATGAAGAAAAATATAATTTCTAAGGCATATTTGTTGTCACAGTTATAATTTTATATACTAAAAATACAATGTAGTAATTTAAAAAAACTGGGCTTGGGATTTCATTGATATGGGGTAGCTCAGAAATTTATCAGAGTTACGTAGATTTGTTCTTGCTCTATAAATTACAGTCTTAGAGAATTATCCAGTGCAATACAAGGTTAATTGACTTACCTATAATAAGTTGTTTAGCCAATATGTATCGGAGGTAGGACTTGAACCTACATTTTTGTGACTGCATTTGCTCTCTAGGCTGTTTCTCATAGGTGACTTAAAAAAATTGAATCAACTTTTTGAATTCAAATAAAATATCATCTTTTTTCTGAATCTATTTTATGTAAATTTCACAAGCAATGGTGGTTTCTGCATCCAACCACTCTGCAATTCCTGCTTTTCTGCTTCCCTTTCTACTCCTGAAATTATTTTCTCCTGTTTCTATGTTTCAAAATCTTTGCCCATCTGCTTATTCTGTATTTAGGCAGTGGCAGCAGCTGGTCTTTGGACTCTAGGAGCTGCCACTGGTTGGTGTATTTAGCCCTGTGATTGAGAGAGAGTTTGTGTATGCTTTAAGAAACTAAAAGCTTCAAGGTGGTAACATAGCCTTTTAAAACATTGACTATACTCATGTAGACATGTCAGTTTTACATCATAATCTTCCTTTAAAAATCTGTGACAATATACAGTACTTTGCTAATTTTTGTTAACTTATTTATATCCTCTCTTTATTCTCTTGTGTGATTATTTTTGCCTTTAAAATCTTATATTCATATCCAGTGTGGATACTCTTTAATCTGAAGATTACAAGTTTGGGAAAATAATGTCATCTATTTTTTATTTTTTTATTTTTTTTGTTTGTTTTTTTTGCAAGGCAAATGGGGTTAAGTAGCTTGCCCAAGGCCACACAGCTAGGTATTTATTAAGTGTCTGAGACCAGATTTGAACCCAGGTACTCCTGACTCCAGGGCCGGTGCTTTTATCCATTGCGCCACCTAGCCACCCCTACTGTTCATTTATTTCAGTGAAGTGATGCCAAGTTACCTTTGTTTAGAAAGCATGTGAATGAGCACCAACCAATTCAACTTGCTTAACGTGGGCCTTGTTGAAAAGCATAGATGAAAGTGGATTAATTAGGTAAGGAATTCATGTGTTATCAAAAGTGGAGAAACTGATCATTGGTGCTTAAACGTAGTAGTTTGTTACAAATTTGCACTGATATGAAGCTTATTAAAAATTATCACAGTTTGTAAATTATTGAGTAAAAAGAAAATCTTAGGGTGCTTACTAAACAGTGTATGATTTGGTTTGATAAGCATGCTTAATTTTTAATCACTTTCAGCACTGTTATAATAAAGGCGTTATTTCTTTGACGTTCCTGACTCAGGACTAGGAAATGTGATGCATCAATTATTTTGAAGCATTGTGAAGAAAAATAGCTTAGTTTTTACTATAATGGAGTCGTTGAGCTGTGTGTTTGCATGATATATCTTGAAAAAAATCAGTTTTTTTTGAGTTCTATCTTTTGGAAGAAAACTAGGCTTCAATAGTTTTTGGCATAATTGAAAAGAGAAAATTTAGGTTAAAAATTCAAGCTGTAAGGAGTTTGGTTTTTTCAATTAAGGTGAATTATAATTTTCAGAAGATAAAGGACAATTTTGTGTTTTTTATTAGTATATATTTCTTCTATAAAAGGTAAGGTAAGAATGTTTGACCCTCTCAATAGGTAACAATTTAAAAATACTTTCAACATCATGATTGTCTAAAATCTCATTTCTGTTCAGTTACTTGTCAGTTACATGTGAGTGTGAAAGATGATTTGTACTTTCAAAATGTACATTTTATAAGTAGTTGACTTAAGTTAGAGATACTTCAAATGGTATTAAATAGAACAAGTGATCCTGGGTCCTCGGACCCAGGTATCTGAATAAATTATAAAGATAAAAAACATACTATTTGAATAGGCATATTGATTTATGAAATACTTTGCTGATAATAGCTGACATTCAGCTAAGTCAACAAATTATTTATTAATCCTGTGCTATGTGCCAGACCCTGTGCTAAGCAAAGGGGATGCAATGAAAGACAGTGGTAGCCCCTGCATTCAAGGACTTCACAGTCTATTTGGGGAAACAACATATAGACACATGCACAATTTCTGTCTATTACAGTATTTTATTCATAATTTAATTTGATCCTTGCAATGACTGGAAAGTTTGTAGGACAAAAATAATCAGGATACTGAAGTTCAAAGTGGCAAAGTAACTTCAAAATAAATATGCTTATGAAGGGGGAACCAAGATGATGGAGTAAATTCAAGGACTCACCTGAGCTCTCCCTCCAAACCTGTTCAAATTCTTGAATTGCAGAACATACAAAAATATTGAGTGAAACAATTTTCCAGTCCAAGACAATTTAGGTCATCAGGAAAGGTCTGAGAGAGGAATGCAGCCTACCACAAGTCTTGCTAGGGCAAACTGGCCCCAGTAAACCTAGAGTAGAACTTGGGACAACTGAATCAGTGGCAACAGTGGTGGTTTCCCAACCTCTCAGCCCACAGATACCAAAGACAACTTAGGAGGTCAACAGAAAATGTCTACCTCACCTAAGTTAGAGTGGAACCCAGCCCCAGCAAACCAGGAACAGGTCTTGGGAATAACTGAATTTATAGCAGCAGAGTTTGCTTCTGAACCTCTCAACCCCCAGATAATAAAGTTTAACAATTAGTCAGAAGAAGATTACAGGAGTCCCTTGGCTAGAACTGAGGCAGGACTGTTGCTTTGCTCATACCCAGATGTTGCTCAGTCTTAGATTGCAGTCCCAGGGTTAGGAAGAGCAGTAGCACAACAGAGTTTCAGCTAGAAGGAAGTGGAAACCTTGCTCACAAGTCCAGGGCAGAAAAAAAAAAAAGTGCTTGTGGTCACTCACAGCCCAGAACACAAGCCAGGAAAGAAGTAAACACCTCTTCTTCGATATACCATGCTGGAGCAATTAAAAACTTATAGGTCTCTAGAAGCATTTCTAACAAACGTAAAACCCTTGAAATTTGGGACAGTATACCTTACCCTGGAAGCAGAGCCCTTCTTTAAACAGAGTTAAAAGTTAAGTAATAGGGTAGGAAAATGGGAAAACAACAGAAAACATCTGTTCATAGAAAGTTACTGTGGTGACAAGGTAGATTAAAACACATAGAAAAATAACAAAGCCTAAGTTCCTATATCCAAAGCTGAAAATTTGATCTGAAGCCAGGAAAGAATTCAAAAAAGTTTTTGAAAATT